>NW_007255539.1:86146-166890 GCF_000164805.1 Carlito syrichta
CTGCCAATCCCTTTCTTATAGTATTATGATAATCGTTCAAGGTCCGCTTATGAGTGAGAACATATGGTACTCTGTTCTTTGTTTCTGTGATAGATCACTGAGTATGATAGACTCTAAATCCATCCAAGTTGCTGCAAAGTCCATATGTTTGTCCTTCTTTATGGCTGCATAATATTCTATTGTGTATATGTACCCCCTTTTTTTATTCAGTCCAGCTTCGATGGGCAGCATGGTTGGTTCCATGTTTTTGCTAATGTGAATAGAGCTGCAATAAACATGCGTGTGCAGGTATATTTTTTGTAGAATGATTTGAATTCCTCCAGGTATCTTCCCATTAGGGGGATTGCTGGGTCATATGTAAGGTCAATTTCTAGTTCTTTCAGAAATCGCCACACTGTTTTCCAAAGAGGTTGCACTTGTTTGCATTCCCTCCAGCAATATAGAAGCATTCCTTTTTCTCTGCGTCCTCACCAGCATCTGTTGTTTGTTTTATTAATGATGGTCATTCTTACTAGGGTTAGGTGGTATCTCAGTGTGGTTTTGATTTGCATTTTTGTGATGATTAGTGAGGCTGAGCACTTTTCCACGTATCTGTTGGCTGCCTGTATATCTTCTTTTGAGAAATGTGTATTCATGTCTTCTGCCCACTTTGTAATAGGGCTGTTTGTGTTTTTTTCCTTTTGGCATGTTTGAGTTCCTTGTAGATCCTAGATGTTAGACCTTTGTCAGATGCATATCCCTGCTCTCTTGATGGTTTGTTTTGCTTTGCAGAAGCTCATAAGTTTGATGAGGTCCCACTTGTCTCTCTTATCTTTTATAGCTTGGGCACTTAGGGTTTTGATCAGGAATTGGTTACCAGTTCCAATTTCCATAAGGGTATCTCCTGAATTTTCTAAGATTCTTATAGTTTGAGGTTTAACGTTTAGGTCTTTGATCCATTTAGAATTGACTTTTGTGTATGGTGATAGGTAGGAGTCCTGTTTCAATAGAAGTCAAGATTTGAACCAGGTAGACTGACTCTAGAGGCCATGGAGACACCCATCATGCTATGATGACATGTTTGAAGACAATAATAACTTTTTTATTTAAATGTTTAACATATAGAAACAAATTAATATGAAATATGCAGCTCCCACAAGAAAAAAAAACTTGAAAATTGAAATGTATAAATCAGTTTTTATTCTATAGTCCATGGATAGGCTTTTGAAATTTTATTTTCCAAAAATATGCAAAATACTCTGCATTTGTACAAGTGTAATTTTTCCTGAGAACTGAGTGTTTTAGACTCTTAGAAACATTACCAGAAAAGCTTATTTCTTCCAAAGTATAACTTTAGTTAGAAAATAAAACATTTGAGTAATTCAAGAAACACCTTTCCAAATGGAGAGATAATATGGTAGTTCCATATTATGTTTCCAAATGGAGCAATAAGATGGCAGTTCCTCCCTTCCCCACAAAAAAGTAAACTTAATGCATTCACAATCAAAACACAGGTCACATTTTATTAGAAAAACTTTTAAATTTTTATGTGGAGGATTAAATGTTCAGTAGTAAGCCATACAGTCTTAAAAAATAAAATGGAAGTTGCCCTTTTTAGCTATTCAAACACATTATAATGCTATCATAAAGCCGGGCTTGGTGGCTCAGCCTGTCATCCCGCGCCTTTGGGAGGCTGAGGTGAGTGGATTGACTGAGCCCGCGGGTTTGAGACCCACCTGGGCAGCGAGACCTCATCTCTACAATAAATCAAAAAATCAGCCGGTCGTGGTAGCGCACGCCTGTAGTTCCAGCCTCTCGGAAGGCTGAGGTGGTAGGATCGCCGGAGCCCAGCAGGTCGAGGCTGCGGTGGCTGGGAGCGGCCACAGCACTCCGGTCTGGGCGACAGTGAGACTCCAACTCAAAAAAAACAAAAAAAACAAAAAACTATAATAACTGAAAATATGGACACTTTTATAAGAATATCAAGATTCTAAAAATGGGAAAATATGTAGACATACAACGTACACATGTGTGTTATTTTATAAACTAATAACTATGTCCTCTAGGAAAATGAAGAACTTATAAGTTATTTATTCAATATGAGTTGAAACATGAGTTGGAAAATTGGCAATTCATTTTGAAAAAAAAAAATTGAACCACTACTTAAGAACACTACCAAAATTTAATTCCATACAGATTAGTATTTCATTATTTAAATGCTTAAATTATCTAAATTTTAAAACACTATGAAGGAAACAGCTTCAAGATGGCTGACTAGAGAAACTTGGCATTCAACTCCTCCACAAAGAAACTAAAATAGTGAGTAGATAATCACATGCCAAACAGTGTCTAAAAGAGAACACAGAATTTAGCATAGAGTGAGAGGGAACCTCTGAAGCATGGAAGAAGAGTGAAACTAAGCAGCAGCTGAATTGATCATGATCATCTCAGAACCAGGAGAAACTCCCTAGTGTAGGAAAAAAGGGAGTGAGAAATCTCCAGCAGCCCACAATCTCACCATGGACTCCTGTAATCCTATCCACGGGAGAGATTCTCAGCTCTCACAACCCTGAGCCTAGTACAGAAAGCTGCCTGGAGTCCACATCATGGCATGATTCTAGAGAAGGAATTTGTACTGGGTTCCACATATGCTCTGAGGCCTAAGAAACTGTAACATGGTACCATTTTGAGAACCCATCCCCCACAGACTAAATCCTGCCCTGGGTCCCAATGACCCTAGCATCTCCATATCCTTGGACCCCTTCTGACATACAACCACTGTTCACCCAGAGGGCCACAGAGTCACATGGCGGTTGGATCCAGCTGTTCAATTGGGCACCACCTAGCCCTCAAGCTCACACAGTGTCCTATACCTTGAGGAACAGGGAGTGCAGCACATGAGGGAGGCTGTACCCAGGACAAAGGGTATGAATGTGCAAATTCCCAAGAGTCTGGGAGCAGCATACCTAGGGTCACTGCAACTGACACCAATCCCACTCTACCCTCCAGCAGCAGAACCACTGAACACTTACAGTTGCTTCATGGGACCTGGGTACTGGCCTGCCTGGGCATTATCCAGGAAATCCACCCTGCCACTTCTACTGCCACCACTGACCACACAAGTAGTCCTGACACCTGAAAATAGATCTTCCCTGCCCACTATATCTGGTGCAGGTGTGTACTATCAGAGGACCTGAGACAGCAGCACAAATAACATACAAAGGAATACAGATAAACAATATGAAGGAATCAGAAAAATAATTTATTATCTGAATGAGAAGTTCAGCAAGGAGATCAATATCATAAAAAGAACCCAACAGAAATTTGGGAACTGAATAATTCAGTGAAAGAAATAAAAAATACTATTGACAACCTCAAGAATAGACCAGATAAAGCAGAAGATATAATTTTTTTAAATTGAAGACAGATCTTTTGAAATAACTGAGTCAAAAAAGATCAGAGTAAAGAAGAATAAAGAAAGACTATATGACCAAATATTCAAATTTTGAGAGAGTTCTAGAAGGAGAAGAGATGGGCAAATGCACAGCAAACCTATTTAACAAAATAATAGTTGAACATTTCCCAAGACTTGCAAGAGGGATATAGACAACCAGATGAAAGTAGTTTAAATATCCCTGAGTAGATCCAATTCAAAAAGGTCTTCTTTAGGGCACATTACAGTCAAACTGTCAAAAGTCAAAGACAAAGAGAGAATTGTTTTAAAAACAAGAAAAACAAATCAAGTCAAATACAGTAAGTCCCCTACATACAAACAAGTTCCATTCCCAGAACACATTCGTAAGTCCAATTTGTTTGTAGTCTAACAAAGTTAGCCTAGATACCCAACTAACACAATCAACTATATAGTACTATACTGTAATAGGTTTATAATACTTTTCACACAAATAATACATAAAAAGCAAATAAAAACAAAAAATTTTTGAAACATTTTAAATCTTATAGTACAGTACCTTGAAAAGTACAGTAGTACAGTACTGGCATACAAGGGCTGGCATCAAGTGAACGGGCAAGAAGAGTTACTGACTGGAAGAGGGAGAGGAGGTGGGAGATGGTAGAGCTGAAGGATGGTCAGCAAGAGGAGACAGAGGGCAAGCTGCAATTTCATTCACACCTGACATGATAGTACAGGTTCTGGTTCCTTGCTGGATTCAATTCTACCTATCCTCTTTGAAAAGATGATTCAGTGATGTCTGGGTAGTAGTTTTTTTTTCTTGTCATAGATGACACGGTAGCACTGGACTGCATGTTGAACAGCTGCTGCACCCTTTGTGTATCATTCTACAACAAGGTCCTGTGGCTCAAAAATGAATAGAACTTCCTAAAATACAGAAAATCCCCTTACCATTTCCTGCATCGTGAATCTCTTCAGTTCTTCAATTACTTATTCCTCCTCTTGTCTCTCTTCATCCTTTCTCTGAGCCTCCAATTCTAACAGGTCTTCATTAGCAAGCTCATGTTACACAGCAAGGAGTTCAATGAAAAATTCTCTTGTAGATTTAGCTCCAGCTTCTCGCAGAGAGTCACTAAATTTCTAAAGACCTCTTTGGACTCCTCATTCACCTTCTCAAATCCATAAAAATCATGGTGACAGCAGTAACCCTGTGCCAAGCAAAGTAAGTGTTTTTTAAGGACTTGTAGATGTTATAGTCCTTCCAAAATTGTCACAGGGTTGTTTCTGATTTGTCACCCACCTTTACTGCCTGACGAAAAGTGTGACACAAATAATATTTCTTGAACTTCACTATAACTTTCTGTTCCATAAGTTGAATGAGCAGCATAATATTGGTGGCAGATGCACTCGTTTGACATTGGGATGAACGTTGTCCTAGAGTTGGGGGTGGCCTGGAGCATTGTTAGGCAGCAAAGGAATGCTGAATGTGGTGTCCTTCTACAAGCAATATTTCTCTATCTCCAAGAAAAAGTGGTGGAAAAACCAGTCCTGGAAGATGGCATGTATAACCCAGACTTTGAGGTTACCATTCCTCAAAACAGGAACAGAACCCTTGACTAATTTTTTTAAGAGCTCTTGGGTTCTCTGAATGATAAACTGAGAGAGATTGCAGCTTCATATCACTGTAAACATTGCCACCAAACAACAGAGTTATATTATCCTTTGCTGCTTTATAGCCTAGCAACAACTTTTCCTCCTTACTGATATAACTTCAGTCTGGCATCCTCTTCTAGTGCAGTCCTGACTCATCCACTTAAGAATCTGCTCAGATAAATATGTGCCTTCATCAATAATTTCTCAAAGTATTTCAAAAAACTCCCAGATGGTTGCCACATCTGCACTCACAGTCTCATACTTTTATATTGTGAAGGTTAGCTCTAGCCTTGAACCAATGAAACCAGCTACAACTGACATTAAAAGATGTGTCTTCTGATTCTTCATTGCATTTCTTCTTCAAGTCTTCTAAAGTCTTTGAGCTTTCTCTTGATTCAACATTAACCTGAGTGTTACTCAATGCTGATGCTGATCTTGCATACACCCACTGAGAAGTTTCTCCATTTTCTCCATCACTTTTCCATGCTTTTTTAATATTATTGTCAGCATCCTCAACTCACCAGACTTCACATCTTATATGATCTTGTCCTTATTCTCTAGAATGATACCAGTGGTTGAATGATTCATGTTATAAGAACTAGCAATATCTACCATCTTTTTGCCTCATTCCACTCTTTTAATTTTTTTTCTATTGCTTCCATCATCGCTTGATGCTTCTTAGCAGTAACAACTACATCACCATTGGTTTTATGCATGTTTCCAGGCATCCTGGGTTTGAAATAAAGATACTGTACTACTGTTTTCTATACAGTACTATACAGTAAGGTACACAAAAGCACAACCACTTATAGAGGACGCAAGCCCACCACAATGTATGCCAAACACATGAACTAACTTACATGATTGAACATGCAAACATGATTGCATCTTTGAAAGTTCACAACTTGAAGGTTCACATGTAGGGAACTTACTGTGTAAGAGAATGTTCATCAGACTAACAGGAAAACTCTCAGTATAAACCTTGGAGGCCAGAATAGAAAGGGATAATATATTTAATGTGCAAAAAGAAAAAAAAGCCAGACAAAGATACTATAGACATCAAAGTTATCCTTCATACATAAAGAAAAAATAGAGTCTTTTCCAGGTGAGCAAAAGCTGAGAAAATTTATTATCAAGATTAGCTTTATAAGATTACTAGATTAACTTACAAGAAATGCTTAAGGGCATACTATACCGTGAAGTGAGAGTATAACTGTAATCATGAAAATATGAAACTTATTTTTACAGCAAATAGACAAATAAAAAAAGGAAAAGACTCCAATCTTGCCACTACAGAACACCATCAAACCACAATGATAAATAATGAAATAAAGAAACAAAGGAACAAAGAATATACAAAACAACCAGAAATCCATTCATAAAATGACAGAAAAAGTATTCACATATAAATAATAACCTTAAGTGAAAACAAATTAAACTTTCCATTTAAAAAACATAAATTGGCTAAATGGATTTTTAAAATAAAATAAAAAGATGACCCAACTAAATGCTGCATCTAAGAAACTCATCTTACCTATAAAGACACATTTAGACTGAAAGTAAAGTGTTGAAAAATATATTCTATACAATTGGAAACTGAAAGCACATAAGAGTAGCTATACTTATGTCAGATGAAACAGATGTTGAGCCAAGAACAATAAAAATAGACAAAGAAGGTCATTACGTAATAATAAAAGAATCAGTTCACTAAGAGGATATAATAATCAAAAACATATATGCACCAAATTCAGGAACACACAGATACATAAAGCAAATACACCACAGCCTCAACCTTCTTACTTTCCTGGCTCAGGCAATCCTTCCACCTTCACCTCCCAAGCCACTGGGACTACAGGCATGTTCCACCATGCCTGTTTCTTTGTTTATTTGTTTTTTAGAGATGAGGTGTCACTGTGTTGCCTATGCTGGTCTTGATTTTCTGGGCTCAAGCCAATTCTGCCTTGGTCTCCCAAAGTACTAGAATTATAGGCACGAGCCACCAAGCCTGGCCCAGGTGGCTTTATTGCTAAATTCTAACAAACTTATAAAGAAAAACTAATATCAATGCTTCTTAAACTAGTATAAGAAATTGAAGAGAAAGGAATTATTTTCAATTTATTCTACAAGGCGAGGATTACCCTGATATTAAAATAAGACAAAGACACAACAACAAAAGATAACTACAGGCCAATATCCCTGATTAACATAGAAGTAAAACTGCTCAGCAAGATACTAGCAAACTAAATCCAACAACACATCAAAAAATATAATACACGAGAATCAAGTAGGATTTATCCCAGTGATGCAAGGATAGTTCAACGTATGCAAATCAATTAATATGATTCATCACATCACCAGAATAAAGGATAAAAGCCAATGATCATTTCAATAGACACAGAAATAGCACTAGGTAAAATTCAATGTCCCTTTATGATAAAAATTCTCAACAAATTAGGTATAGAAAAAAGCAAAATAAAGGTCATATATGACAGGTTCATAGCTAACGTCATACTAAAATGGGAAAAAGCTGAAATATTTTCCTCTGAGAACCAGAACAAGAGAAGAGTGACCACTTCTATCATTCTTATTCACCATATTACTAGAAATCTTCTCCAGAACAATCAGGCAAAAGAAAGGAATGAAAGACCTCTAAATTTGAAAAAAATGAAGTCAAATTATCCCTCTCTGCATAAGATGTTATCTTATATCCAGAAAAACCTAAAGGCCATACCAAAATACTCTTAGAACTAATAAACAAACTTAACAAAGTTGCAGGATACAAAATTAATATATAAAAATTAATGACATTTATATACACACATAACAAACTAGCTAAAAAATCAAGAGAGCAATTTTATTCATAATAGCTACCAAAAAAAAAATGCCTTAGAAAAAAATTAACCAAGTAGGGCAAAGACAACTATCACAAAAACTACAAAACCCTGAAAAAGATATTGAAGAGGACTCAAGCAAAAGGAATGTCATCCCATGTTTATGGATAAGAAAAATTAAGATTGTTAAAATGACCCTATTGCCCAAAGTAATCTACATATTCAATGCAATTTATATCAAAATATCAATGATATTCTTCATAGAAATAGAAAACAATCTTAAAATTCATATGAAACTACAAAAGATTCCAAATCTCCAAAGCAATACTGAGCAAAAAGAACAAAGCTGGAACTATCAACTACCTGACTTCAAAATATACACTAAAGCTGTAGTAACAATAACAGCATGGTATTAGTGTAAAAGCAGACACATAGACCAATGGAAAGAAACGGATATCCCAGACATAAATCTGCATATTTACAGACAACTGATTTTCAACAAAGGCACCAAGACTATACATTGGGAAATAGACACCCTCTTCAGTAAATCATATTGAGAAAACTGGCTATCCCTATGCAGAAGAATGAAACTAGACTCCTATCTCTCACCATATTTTTTTTTAAAAATCAACTCAAAATGGATTAAAGACTTAAACTTAAGACCTAAAATATAAAACTACTGGAAGAAAACTTAGGTAAAATACTTCAGGACATTAGTCTAGACAAAGCCAAGACCTCAAAAGCAAAGGAAACAAAAACAAAAATAGACATATAAGACAATATTAAGCTTAAATATTTCTGCACAGCAAAGAAAACAATCAACAGAGTAAAGAGATGACCTGTAGAATGAAAACCAAGATTTACAAACTATTCCTTCAACAAGAGACTAATATTTAGAATACACAAGGAACTCAAACAATAGAAAAAAAATCAACTCATTAAAAATGAGCAAAATAATAGAATAGACATTTCTCAAAAGAAGACATACAAATGGTCAAAAGTTACATGAAAAAATGTTTAGTATCACTAATCAGGGAAATGCAAATCAAAACCACAATGAGATATCATCTTACCCCAATTAAAATGGCTATTATCAAAAAGACAAAAAATGACAAATTCTGGCAAGGATGCAGAGAAAAGGAAACTCACATATACTGTTGGCGGTAATGTAAATTAGTACAGCTCTTACAGAAAATGATGTAAAATTTTCTCAAAAAACTAAAATTAGAACTGCCATATGATTCAACAATCCCACTACTGGGAATGTATCCAGATAAAAGGAAGTCATTTTATTAATTCTCCATGTTTATTGCAGCACTATTCTTAACAGTCAAGACATGAAATCAACCTAGGTGCTCATCAATGGATGGACTAATAAAGAAAATGTGGTATATATACACAATGGAATGCTATTCGGCTACAAAAAATGAATGAAATTTTGTCTTTTGCGGCAACATGGATGGAACTGGAGGTCATTATGTTAAGTGAATAAACCAGGGGTAGAAAGATAAATATCACATGATTCTTACTCATGTGTGAGCTAAGTTGATTTCATGGAGGTAGAGGGCAGAATGATAGCTACCAAATGCTGGGGAGGGAAGAGAGGAAGGTTAATGGGTACAAGCAGTTTATAAAGGAATAACTTGTGATGTGATAGCACTGTAGGGTGACCATGGTTAACAACAATTTATTATATACTTCGAAATAGTTAGAAGAGAAGATTTGAAATGTTTGCAACATATAGAAATAATAAATGTTCAAGGCGATGAATATCCTAAATACCATGACTTGATCATTACACATTGTATGCATAGGTGACTATATCACATGTACCCCATAAATTTGTACAATTTTTATGTGCTAATAAGAAATTAAAACAGAACCACTGAGAATGACTTAGAAGAAAATAGATATTTTTGTAACCATCGAAGTGGAGGATGCTCCTTAAAAACATGACAGCTAGCAATTAAAATGCAAAACAGCAAATAAATTTGTTTATATAAAATAAACTTTGCACAGACTTTCTCATGACCAACAAATACTTGGTTTTTTTGCAGTCATGGTAGCAAGAAAAATCTATGTTATATATCTGTTCCACCTATTAAAGACAAGTCGTCTCCATGAATAGGCTGTTACTAGCCAGCCAATTAGTGAGACCTAGCATTTCTGGCATCAACCTATCAGGAACTAACTTTCCAGAAAATGCACCTCTGAGTGCAAATCAATCAGCACAGTTTTATATAGGCAACCAAGCTTCTGCTAAGGGAATATCAATCTACTTCCACCTGTGGAAGTTTCCTAATCCCTGACCATCTTTCAAAGACCCAGTATAAAATCAGCACCAAGCTCCTGACCAACCTCACTCTCCTTTGCTTTTAAGCAATAACTTCAGCTTTTTATTTCAGAAATTAATGATGCCACATCATCTTTTGACATATACATGGTGTTAATTTCTACTGTAGTCAAAAGATCATTACAAATGATTAAGAAACAGTATGAACAGGAATACAAAAGATCTGAAAAGTTATTTCACAAAACAGAAAAATAAAACATCAGAAAACTTTTTGAGACCATGGTCAAACTAATTGGTAATAATTTTTTTAACGTAAAATAACAGGATCTCATTTTTTTTTCACTTAGGAAGGCAAAGGTAGCAGGAATAGTTAATAAGTAATTCTGATAATTGCATGAGAAAATAGGCATTGTCATATACTGCTGCTGTAAATAAGTAAGTTACACTTTTAAGAGGTCCATAAAACCTTGGAAATATGTATCACAACTGCATACTCCTTGTTCCAACAATTCTACTAATAACATAGCTGAAAGAAATAGTCAGAAAAGTATGTCACCAAAATGAATGTCTATAAATTCATATTCATTCATTCATGCATATTTATTGAACTCTACTACACTGTGTCTGATAACATTATATTCAACAAGACAAAAATCCTGCTCACCTGTGTCCTACACTCTAGTGCAGGTATACTCGAACTAAAGCCCATAGGGCATGTCCCTAGGCTGCCTGTTTCTATAAGTAACAAACACAGCCACTACCACTTATTTACATATTTTCATAACCATGGAAATGGAAGATGTTCCCAAAAAATGACAGCTATGGCTAGTTCCTGCTGAAACAGCAAATTTGAGTAGTTGTGACAGATCATATGACTCACAAAGGCTAAAATATTTACTATCTGAACTTTTCCCAGAAAATTCTACAAATATGAGTTTGAAAAAATGAAAACAGAATTCAAAAGAAACATAGAGAAAATATTATTTTTATAAAGTTAAAAACCAAGAAAAACTAAATATGCTATCCAGCAAATCATGCTCATGATAAGGCTTTTCTTTTTTTTTTTTTTTTTTTTTTTTGAGTTGAAGTCTCACTCGGTCGCCCAGACTGGAGTGCAGTGGCCTCTCCCGGCCACCACAGCCTCGCCTGCTGGGCTTTGGCGATCCTTCTGCCTCAGTCTTCCAAGTAGCCGGAATTACAGGTGCGAGCTACCATGCCTGGCTGATTTTTTGATTTATTGTAGAGATGAGGTCTCGCTGCCCAGGCGGGTCTCGAACCCGCGGGCTCAGGCAATCCACTCACCTCAGCCTCCCAAAGGTGCGAGATTACAGGCTGAGCCACCGAGCCCGGCTAAACCTTTATTTTTTAAAGCATGAGAATGATGAAAATAGAATGCAGGATTGTGATTAACTGTGGGTAAGAAGGGTCAATATCACATAGAAAAGACACCAGTGTCTACATCTTGTTGGCAGCTGTTATTGATTTCACTAGTGTTTGTTTTCTTATTATGCTGCATAGCTTATGATTATATCACATATTCTTTAATGTGTAAATATTGCATCAGAAAGAAACTTTAAAACTGAAAAAGTATGGGTCACTAAAATACTGGTTAGAAAGTCTATACATGACCTGACCAACTCTACTGTGAGGTGACTGGAAAGGATCCAACCCATGTGCTGGTGATCCAGAAATGTCATAAAATGGAATTATTTTCCTTAATGCAATTAGAGCTTTTTAGAGAGGAATTCCTCTGAATTCTTTCAGAGAAAGAGAGGATAGATCCTTACCTACCTAAGTTCTGTTAGAAGAAACTGCGGTTCTGTATAAAGACTTCAGTGAATCCTTTCTGCTGATGGTCCCTGTCCCAATATTCTCTGTCATCTTAGATTAGTTTTTCATTATTTTGTTATAATTTTAATGAAATTTCTAAGATAAAGAAAAATAATTCTATGTTATTAATTCAGAATGTATTACAGACTGATATGTCAACTAAAGATGGCGTCTTTTGGCTTTCCATAATGAAAGATGAAGATTTGCTCTGTTTCATAATTCTTTTAACCATGATTGATGATGTTGTTTTAGTTATACTATTTGTTACTTTTTTTATTTTCTAAATTTTGTTACTTTTCTAAATTTCAACAGTAGCTATAAAGATCTTTTTTTAGTCATGAACTTGATGACTACTATGTAAGCTGATATGTTAATCTTCCATTGGTCTTTCTTATGACATTCTTACATGGTTTTGTTTTATACTTTGGGTAAGGGTTTTTTAATTTTAATTAAGTTATTTTTCTTCTTGACCAAAAAAATAGTGTTCCTTATCATATTCTCAATATTTTCTATCATACCAGTTATCCTGTTACCTGGAATTCTTTCTCCTTGGACACCTTTCTTGCAGAGCCCTACATTTCTCCCAATTTCTATCAGCTGCTTTTAACATATGTAAGTTCCTTGTTTCCTAGAATCTGAAAATCATTATCTTTTTTAAGTTTTAGGAAATTGTTCTTTAATACTTTCTTGGTGATTTTCTCTTCTCATTTCCCATGGCCTCTTTATCCAAAACTATTGATTGTCTGACAGGTGAACCTCCTAGTTTGCTCTTGTAGATCTATTTTCACCCTCTATTTTTATTTTATTATTTTTCTCTATATTCTAAAAATTTTTGTCATTTTCTTTTGAAAGGACTTCTATTTACAATGTTTTACATTTGTAATTATATTTCTAATCTTTGAAAGTTCTTTCAAATTCTTTGAGTATTCGCTTAATCCTATTCTTATTTTTATATTAAAAACACTAAGTTATTATAAATATTCTAATTAGAAATTTCTCAAAGTTCTCTCTGTTTATCAAAACATGTTTTCTTCACCATTAGCCTTCTTGTTTTATTAAATTTTTATAGTCATCATGAATGATGATTATTACCTAATAACATGGTAATCCTTGGAGTATGGTCACGTTTAAGAATAAAACACAGGTGAACTCGCTGGTTTTCTTTGCAATGTTCTAGCAAGCTCTGTCTCCGCACTAGGTCTCTGCTTAACGTGGAGTATTCCTAGAGATCTGAGCATTATTTGACATCTTCTTCCTGGCTTTATGTTAAAGCATATGTATTGGGGTGAGGTTGAGTGGAAGTAGGCTTGCAGTTCCACAAATATCAGGACATAAAGAGTTTTACTCTGGATGTAGTTAGCTTATATATTTATATTCTGATTTATCCACTTTAGAGTAGAGTTGACCTTTACATAAAAAGTGGTGAGTCTGGCTCTCCTTCACTCTGCATCTTTCTTTGTACAACTACTAAAAGATTCATTTCTCTATTCTTGGTTTCCCAAGACCATCTCCTTGGTTTTTCTGCCCTCCCGTATTTCAGTGACCCTTACGCTGTCCTTCCTCTCAGAGCTTCCAATGGTGTTCAAGTTTCCTTACTATTTCCTACCCTTTATTTTGCTCATATATGGAATCTTCCCTCTTCTGGATAAAATTGCCTAAAAGAATTAATTGAATTTAAACCAATAAGTCAAACCATTCCATGCTACAAGATGCTTTAGAGTCAGCTTCCCTCAAAAATATTTCAATTTGAACTAACTTTCTGAAATCAATGATTCAATCCATGGTGCACTTGGATGGGTGAGGAGGGACTGGGTAATTTTAAATATGAGCAAGGCTTCTAAAAGAAGTATTTGGAGACACTGGGGGTTGAAAATAAGTGGAATAATGAATTTTGAGTGTATTTAGGATCCTGAAAGTAAAATGAATATATAAATTAAGTGCTATAAGCAATAAGAAAATTAGAGTTTCTCCATTTTTAGTGTAGATTTACATGCATGTATAATTTTATCGCATTTTACTCTTTATCACATTTTACTCTTGCATTCATAAAATGGGAAACATGAAAGAATATCATGGCAATGGTGTCCCTGAAACTTCTCATTCAGAAATTTAATTTTTTAAGTTGTGTTATTTTCACTTTTTAAAAAATTTTAGAGTTGTAGGGTACAGGTGAGTATTTACTATATATGAAGGTTGCATGCAGGTAAAGTTTAGGCTTCTAACTGGCTTTCTCTCCCCCTGATAGTGGACCAGGTACTCAGTGAGTTTTCGTGTGACCCCATCCCTCTTCTATCTCTCCCTCTTCTAGCAGTGTCCAGTGTCTGCCAGTCTCACCCCTGTGCTCGTGTGACTAGTGTTCAGGGTGCACTTATGACTGAGAACGTGGTATTCAGTTGTTTCTGTATTAGTTCATTTAGTATGATGGTCTCCAGCTGCATCCAAGTTGCTCCAAAGGCCATGATTTTATTCTTATTTACAGCTGCATAACATTTCATCATGTATATGTACCACATTTTCTTTATCCAGTCCATTTTCGATGAACATCTGGGTTGGTTTCATGTTTTTGCTACTGTGAATATTACTACAAAAAACATGCATGTGTCTTTTTGGTAGAGTGATTTATGTTCTCCTGGGTATATTCCCAAAAGCGGGATTGAGGGATCCTATGAAAGTTTAATTTTTTATTTGAGGAATCACCACACTGCTTTCCAAAGAGTCTGAAAAACTTTATATTCCCCAAAAGAGTATAGAAGTGTTCTTTTTTCTCTACAGTTGTGACATTTGCTGTTTTTTGACTTATTAATGATAGTCGTCATTACTGATGTTAAGCGTAGTTTTAATTTGCATTTCTCTGATGATTAGTGGGGTTGATATTTTTTCATGTGTTTATTTGCTGTTTGGCCAATGTCTGTCCATGTTCTTGGCTTATTTCTTAATGACACTATTTGTTTTTTTCCTTTCAATTTGTTTGTGTTTCTTGCAGACCTTGGATGTTAGGTCTTTGTCCAATGTATAACTTGCAAATACTTTTTTCCTGTTTGTTGGGTTGTCTCTTTACTCTCTTGATGGTTTCTTCTGTTGTGCAAAAAGGTTTCCATTTGATAAGGTCCCACTTGTTTCTCTTAGCTTTTGTTGCAATTGCTCTTGAGGACTTGGTCATAAATTCATTACCTACGACAATATCTAGAACTGTGTTGCCTACATTTTCTTCTAAGATTCTTATAGATTGAGGTTTAACATTTAAGTCTTTGATCAATATTGAGTTGATTTGGTATGTGGTGATAGGTAGCGTTCCAGTTTCATTCTTCTGCATGTGGTTAGCCAATTTTCCAAGCATCATTAGCTAAATATGGTTTCCTTTCCCCAGTGTTTGTTAATGATGGCTTTGTCGAAGATAAGTTGGTTGAGGGATCGAGTTTTTTACTTCTGTATTCTGTCTTATCCCATTGGTCAATGTGCCTATTCCTGCACCAATACCATGCCATCTTGATTACTATAGCCTTATAATATAGTTTAAGGTCTGGAAGTGTGACACTTCCAACTTTGTTCCTTTCACTGAGGATTGTTTTGGCTATTCGCACTCTTTTTGGCTTCCATATGAAATTCTTTGTTTTCTTTTCTAGGTCTATGAAAAATAATGTTAGCAACTTTGATAGGCATTGCATTGAATATGTAGATTGCTTTTGGTAGGATGGATCTTGACAATGTTAATTCTTCTAATGAATGAGCATGTGATGCTGCTCCATTTGTTTGTATCATCCTTGATTTCTCTGAGCAGTGTTTTCTAGTTCTCATTGTAAAGGTCTTTCACTTCTCTGATTAGGTGGATGCCAAGGTATTTCATGGTTTCTGTTGCTATTGTTAATGGGGTTGTGTTTTTTATTTGGTTCTCAGCCTACTTGTTGTTGGTGTCTAGAAATGCAGCTGTCTTTTGTGGATTGATTTTGTATCCCGAGACTTTAACAAAGTCGTTTATTAGTGGTAGGTTTTTGACAGAGTCTCTAGGGTTTTCTAGGCACAGAATCATATTGTCCTCAAAGAGAGGTGACCTGACCTCCTCATTTCCTATTTGGATACCCCTGATTTCTTTCTCCTGCCTAATTGCTCTGGCTAGGACTTCCAGAACTATGTTGAATAGGAAGAGTGAGAATGGGCAAACTTGTCTTATTCCAATTCTTAGGGGGAGTGCTTCTAGCTTCTGATCATTAAACATGATGTAGGCTGCAGATTTGTGATAGATGTCTCTCATTGTTTTGAGGAATGCTCCTTCAATGGTTAGGTGTTCAAGGGTTTTGTTTTGTTTTTTAATCAAGAAGGAATGCTGGATTTTATCTAATGCTTTTTTGCATCTAATGAGATAATCATGTGGTTCTTGTTTTTAACCTGTTAATGTGTTGAATTACGATTCTATTCTCGCAAATGTTGAACCAGCCCTGCCTGGGAATGAAGCCTTCCGGGTCATGGTGGATGATTCTTTTTTTTTTCCTCCCAATTTATTTATTATGTATTTATTATTATTATAATAAAGATGTGGGGTACAATTCAGGGTTAGGTATACAAATGTTGATTATGCAGATACCCTTGTTGATGAGGTATGCCCCTCCCTCCCCTAGCAGTTTCCTTCAACTGCCAATCCCATCCCCCCTTCCTCTGACAGTTTCCCGCTAGGGATTCCCAGTTTGCCAATCTCTTTTTTACAGTATTATAATAATTGTTCAAGGTGTGCTTATGAATGAAAACATATGGTATTCTGTTCTTTATTTCTGTGATAGATCACTGAGTATGATTGACTCTAAATCCATCCAAGTTGCTGCAAAGTCCATATGTTTGTCCTTCTTTATGGCTGCATAATATTCCATTGTGTATATGTACCACATTTTTTTTATCCAGTCCAACTTCCATGGGCCATATGGTTGGTTCCATGTTTTTGCCACCTGAATAGAGCTGCAGCAAACATGCGTGTGCAGGTATCTTTTTTGTAGAATGATTTGAATTCTTCATGTGTATTCCCATTAGGGGAATTGCTGGGTCATCTGGAAGGTCAATTTCTAGTTCTTTCAGAAATCGCCACGCTATCTTCCAAAGAGGTTGCACTAGTTTGTATTCCCATTAGCAGTGTAGAAGCGTTCATTTCTCTCCACATCCTTGCCAGCATCTGTTGTTGTTTATTTTATTAATGATGGCCATTCTTACTGGGGTTAGATTTGCATTTCTCTGCTGATGAGTGAGACCATGCACTTTTTCATCTGTCTGTTGGTTGCTTGTATATCTTCTTTTAAGAAGTGTCTATTCATGTCTTTTGCCCACTTTGTAATGGGGCTATTTGTTTTTTTCCTTTCGGCAAGTTTGAGTTCCTTGTAGATCCTAGATGTTAGGCCTTTGTCAGATGGATGATTCTTAAGATGTGTTGTTGGATACAATTTACTAAAAACTTTTTGATAATTTTTGCATCTATGTTCATCAGGGAAATTGGCCTATAATTTACTTTCCTTGTTGGGAATTTACAGGTTTTGGGTATCAGAATGATATTGACTTCATCAAATGAGCTAAGGAAAATTCCTTTCTTCTCAATTGCCTGGAATACTTTTAACATGTTTTGTATCAGTTCTTTCTGGTGTGCCTTGTAGAATTCAACTGAGAAGCCATTTGGTCCAGGACTTTTTGGCAGGAAGTTTTCTTACAATTTAGGCAATTTCCTGGATTATTATTGGTCTGTTTAGGGCTTCGATTTCTTCCTGTTTCAACCTTGGGAGGTTGTGTGATTCCAAGAATTCCTCAATTTTCTCTAGATTTTTCTAGCTTGCTTGCACGCAGATGTTTATAGTAATCTCTAATAATCTTTTGAATTTCTTCAAGGTCAGTTGTGGTATCACCTTTTTCATTTCTACTTATTTGGATTCCCCCCTCCCTTTTTTTTTTTTTTTTTTTTTTTTTTGGTCTATCTGCCAGAGGTCTATCTTATTTATTATTTTAAAGAAAGAAACAGTTATTTGACTTATTGATGCTTTATATAATATTTTTGTCTTCTATTATCTGTATCTTGTGACTTTATCTTAGTATTCTTGATTTTTTTTTTTTACTGAAATTAGAATTTAATTGTTCTTGTCTTTCCAGCTTTCTTGGGTGTGATGTTAGTCTATTTATTTGTGCTCCCTCTATTTTCTTGACATGAGCATGTACAAATTTCCCATACAACACTGATTTCATTTATCTCAGAGGTTTTGCTATGTCTTGTCTTTGTTTTTGTTTCCAGGAATCTTTTTGTTTCTATCTTGATTTCTGTGTTGACCCAACACAGGAAGAAAAAAAAAAAAAAGTAATTCAGCAGCATATTTGTTAGTTTCCAAGTCTTTATGTGTTTGGGAGCATTCATGCTGGTGGTGATATTTATTTTTATTCCACTATGATCTGAGAAGACACTTGATATTAGTTCAACCTTCTGGAATTTGTTCACACTTGATTTATGCCTGCGAATGTGATCAATCTTGGAGTATGTGCCTTGTGCCAGTGATTAGAATATATATTCTGGTTGTTGAATGAAGTGGTCTGTAGATGTCTATTAGGTCCAATTGATCAAGTACCAAGTTAAGGTTCAGGATCTCCTTGTTTGCTTTTTGCCTCTATGATCTGCTCCCTTGTTTTTGTGCTTTGAAATTCCAGGAGGAAATTCTTCATTTCCAGGATGTTAGAATAGATCTTTCTTATCTTGTCCATCTCAGCTTTTACTTCCTGGACAGCTTGGGTGATCTTTGCTTTCAACTCTCATGGTTTTCCTTAGCCATTGTAGTCATCCAATGTTGGAATTCGTTCTGGGTGACTTCTGTTATTTGGGAACTGGGTGATGTTTTTTTAAGGACAGCTGGTATGTTTCCTCTGGTTCTTTCTCACCTGTGAAGAGCAGCTCTTCTATTTTTATTATTGATTTTTAGTTTTGTTGTTTTGTAGCTAGGTAATGCCTGTCTTCCTGCCCTAGAGCCTTTTCTGTCATTCAAAATCGTTCACAAAGGGAAAGACAGAGAGAAGGGGAGGAGAGAGAGAGAGAGAGACAGAAAGAGAGAGAAAGAGGCCTTTACTACTTGCTCCACCACTCTTGCTCGACAGTTCTCAGAACTCAAAGTAACCTTCTGTTGCAGAGTCTTTCTTGTGGTCTGGTGGTCAGACTGCCTTCCAACACCCCTTGTAATCTCTTTGCAGGGATCAGGTGGAGGGATGGACCCCCTGGCAGCTAGGAGTACTGCAGCTGGCAACCCCAAAATGGTCCTGCAAGGGAACAGGGCCTCCAGTTGCCTTTCCTGACTTCCCCTCCCCAATAGATGCCGTGTTCGGCACTTAAAAACAGCAGATTCCCTGTCACAGAGGGAATCTTTGGGCATGTCATGAGCTCAATAATCTCTCCATCCTGCCAGCGGGAAATATGCTCTTGGGTGTTGACTGATGGTAGGTGTTCAATGCGCTGGTGAGTTCCCAGTTCCACACTTGGACAGCAAACACTGTACCCTAAGCAGGTCTCCTCTATTGTGAGACCAACAACCTGGGCCCAGCTGGGAAAAGAGGAGACCCAGACATGTCTGGAGCATTCACCCCTTCTCACACACAAGGCAGACTGCAGAACCTATTCAAGCCTGGCACCCAAAGGTTATGGATCTCTTCTGGTTTCAACAACAGCTGCCAGAACTCTCTCTTCCTGGACTGTAGACCTTCCAAGAGTCCTCTGCAGGGTGCAGAGTGCTTCTTCCATCCAAAACTACTCATGTTGCCTGAGTTTATCCACAGCTGGGTTCGCCCTTTCTGCAAGAGAGGCACAGGTTGAGTAGTCAAGTTTCTTACTTTAAAGGAAGTCCCAAAGCTGAACTTCTTCAAATTCAGTTCATTCAGCAGCTCAATAATGTCATCAAGGACCATAATTTTTATATCTCTAATCTCTGCCAACCTCAGGCTGGCACCTTTCCTAATCCCAAGATGATCAGTTTCAATAATGCAAGCTTATCATGGTTGTTTATTTCTCTCTCTCTTTTTTTATCAAGACACCATTCTGAAGCCTCCCACTATACTTCCCCTTCTCCCCTTTCTCATTAACCAGTATTGGGTCACATAATCTCCTAAATCAATCACTGGCAAAGGGAATAAAATTACTAATGGCTATGATTGGCTTAAATTAGTCAGTATTTACTCCTGAGCCATTTGGGGGAAGGGGAGGGTATTGAAAAGTTTAACAAAATTGAAACTCTGCAGCCAGAAAGAAGAAATACATTATTTAGAGACTGCAAGCAGTCAAAAGTATCTCTAATCTAACTGTTGAACCATTGGGACCCTCAGGAAGATGACTTCTCTTTTTCTTTCAGGGTTAGACATGTGCCATATAAGCTTACATGTGGATGGAGAAAAGACAATGAGACTATTAACAACATAGAGTTGGTTAAAATCAATGGCAGTCGTTCTTCATACAATTTTCATCAGTTTGAAAGGAGGATTAATGATAATTTCTTTTCCTTGCAGCTATTAAATCAACCTTCTCTCATTCTCCTATCCTTTTTGTCTCACTGCTAGTGAATTCCAATACATCTTCTTCTACTTCCATGAAGACTGTGGGCAGCCTATTATACAGTTCCTCTCCTGACATTTTGCAAGAGTTCAGCATACTGGGTGGCAACAATTTGAAGCTCCTGATTCAATGCAGGGTTGAAGGTACTCACTAGCAGCTCAAGCCTGGTATAGCTTGATAAGAGTTGCCAAGGAGACTTGCGGCTAGTTTAATGATAGCTTGATAATAGTCCTTTCAAAGGCTTCACACAGCCAAGGAGGGGAGAGAAAGTGAAGTCGAAATAAAAGAAGGCTGAGATGAGTAGGTGCATTGAGAAGGTTTCTCTTCTGCCTCACATTTCCCCCTCCTACTTAATGGCATGATGGTGATATAACTTGCATACGACTGAAGAGTTTATTGACAGGTACACAATGCTCCCTCACTGAGCTAATTTATGTTCTGCTTATGTCAGCCAGTGCACAATGCAATGAAAATTATATGGGTTATGAAAAAGTGAAGTGAACTCTGGAGAGTCTCTTACAATTAGTTTCTCTATAATACATGATTCCATGTAAATTGACAGTACCAGTGAAATGTATTCCTCTCCCAACCCCACCCAGAAGCAAATCCTGCAATGGACAGAGGCACACATGCTCCCTTAATTTGCTCTTTGTGACATGAGAAGTTTCATTTTTATATTCTAATTTTTCACATGGCTTGTTATTTTTAATTCCTAAGTGCAGCAAAAGGTATTTAATTATGTAATTTTAAATATAGACTAAGAATAAAAGATTGTATGAGCTCGATAATCTGTCCATTAATGCCGAAGTAAGACAAATAAGATAAGTGTAAAAAATCTTTGCACAGCCACTTGGGGATTTTTTAAAAAATCAGCTACTGAACTACTTCATGGTGAGGCTTAATAACTAAATTTTTATAATTGATTTTTATTATTTTTTGAAGAGATAAAATGGACAGGTTCAATTTTTTTGTTTTTTTACAATTTCTTTAATAGATAACACATTTCACATTTCATAATCTTGGGAGTCTCAGGTCTTGGACCATGAAGTGCTACTGATCTCCCATGAATCACCCAATAATTTGTCTTTCTGAACAAAATGCGCATTCTAAGTCATCTTGAAGGGTCTAGACTAATTTCTTCAGAATAAGTTTGGTGACATGTGCAGTTTGCCTTGAGTGCCTTTTTTCTAGGTGACTACTGGATCTAGTGGTAAATGGAAAAAGGCTTGAGATAATGAGTCGAGACCACAACTCAGTTACAATTTAAAATAAGAATTTGTAGTCCTCAAATTGTGAAATATTTTAATTCATCTGATTTTGGGAAAAAAGAATAGAGGATATGACTTTTTAAATAATTCATCTTTTCATCCCTGCTAATCAAGTTTCTGAATAACAGAAATTATTTACATGTAAATGGGTATGAAAGTTTAAAAGAAAAAAACCAACACAATATTTGTCATCGTTAAAACCATAGTGTAGAAAAATAGTTGGGGAAAAGGATGTATAGCTATGTGTCACTTAACATCAGAGATGTATTCTAAGAAATGTGTCATCAGGTCCTTTCATCATTGTGCAAACATCATGACATGTACTTACACAAACCAAGATGTTATAGCCTAATACACACCTAGACAGTAAGATATAACCTATTATTCCTAGGCTACACACCTGTACAGTATGTTAGGTGCACTGAATACTGTAGGCAATGATGACACAATGGTAAGTATTTGTGAACCTAAACATAGAAAAGGTACAATAAAAATATGGTATTATAATCCTATGGGGTCACCATCATATATGCAGTCCGTCATTGATTGAGATATTGTTATGCTGAGCATAACTGTAATGTCTACCTCTCTGTTTCCAGAAGATAGTCCTCCTTTTTCCCCAACTACTTTTTTATTCTTCAAAACCAGAAGGAAGAAAAACACATCACATCATAAAAAATTATATCTCAACTTGTTTTGGATCCCAACTATTTATTTCTTGTTATGTTAACCTTATGCCAAACTATTAATTTTTAGTCAGCTTGTGTGTGTGTATCTGTATTTTTATTTTCCTTTGACTGAAATTGTCATCATGTTTGTGCTTACTTGCTCAGTACATGTCTAACATATAAAATGTTAAGTTCCATCAAAACATGGTTTCCATTTTGCTGATTACTTTGTCCCAGGAGCCTATAACATTGCCTAAGACTCAATAACTTTTAAATAAATTTAATGAACAATAAGTAATAGAAATATTTTTTATCCAGAGGATCCTCGTCATATATTAGGAAAGTAAAATTATTAACATTTTGTCAAAGCATTTTTAATTCAAAATTGCTTAAATTCAATGCCGTGCTAGGCCTATGACGTTATGCCAAACACAGTAAATGGATATAAAGGAACTGTAGTTTTGTTGAAAAACAATGCCTGGAATTAGAAAACAACAGACTTCACATATAATTAACTAATAAGTTATATTGTAAATTGCAGAAGAATCCTGAAAAATTAAGATAAATATGCAATGAAGTCAGAAAGTGTAGAAGACCCTTGGTGTGTCTTAGGGCTGAATTGTGTACCCCCACTAAAATTCATGTGTTGAATTTCTAACCTCTAATACCTCAGAATGTGACTATATTTGGTGACAGGGCTCTTAAAAAGGTAATTAATGTAAAATGTGACCATATGAGTGAGCCCTAATCCAATGACTGATGTTCTTCTAAGAATCAAGGGAGCCTTGGCCAATGTACAGAGGGATAACCATGTAAAGACCTCCAGAAATGTGAAAAAAATTAATCACTGTGTATAAGCCACCAATCTGTAGTACTTTATCATGGCAACCCTTGCAAACTAATACAGATTTTTGTTACCAAGAAGTAAACTGCTGCCGTAACAAATATCTAAATGTGTGAAAGTCATTTTAGAACTAAGTGATAGGTAGAGACTGGAAGAGTTTTAAGGTACTTTTTAAAAAAAGTCTAGAATGCCTTGAAGAAACTGTTGGTAGAAATATGGATGTTAGCCATGCTTCTGGTAAGGATTCAGGTAAAAATGGGAAATGTGTTATTGAAAACTGGAAGAAGCTGATCCTTGTTATAAAGTGGGCAAAGAACTTGGAAAATTGTTTTCTGGTGTTTTATGGAAAGTAGAACTTGTAAGTGAGAATATTTAGCTGAGGAGATTTCTAAGCAAAGTGTTGAAGGTATGGCTTGATTTCTCCTTTCTGTTTATAGTAAAATGTGAGAAGACAGAGATACATGAAAAGAATTGTTAATGAAAAGGAATAAAACTTGAAGATTTGAAAAATTATCAGGATATCCATATTGTGGAAGATAAAAAAGCATGTTCTGGAGAGAAAAAAAAATCAAGTATGTTGCTGAATACCCATTTGATAAAGAGATTCCAGATGGAACTTATGGATCCAATCAGCCATATCAGTAGAAGCCAGAAATAGAAATTGAGTTATAATATCAAAAATCTCAGCTTGAACTGGAGGGACAGAGATGAGACAAAGTGAAAAAGATTGTCTGACTTCTGGGCTCCTACAGAATGGTCCAATAGAGCTATTTGGCTGTAAATATGTGTTATCCTTCTAGAAAAGGGAAGAATGGCTCAGAGGTTGGAAAGAGGTATTTAGGACCTCACTGTCACAGACTTGGGAAGGGATACTGTCTTTTCCTGTGTTACAGAGGTATCAGGGTCACTGCCCCGGTTTGAGAGTGTGGGACCTTTGCCTTGGTGAGCCCAGAAGGCAGGGCCACGCTAGTGAGCCTTGAGGATAGAGCATGGAGTCAAAAATGATTATTCTTGAGGCTTAAAATATAATACAGTTTTCCTTACTAGGTTTCAGACTTGCTTGGGACCATCATCCATTTCTTATTTCTGACTTCTTCCTCTTGGTATGGGCATGTCTACCCTATGCCTATTCCATCATGGTATTTTGAAAGCATGTCTGTTTCAGAGGCTCACAGTTGCAGAAGAATTTTGCCTAAGAATAAATCATACTTCAGGTATCACTCATACCTACTGAGGTGATATTTAGATGAAATTTTGGGCTTAAGAATTGATGCTGGAATGGGGTAAGATTTTTTGAAGCTTTGGGTGAATGAATTTTGCATATAAGAAGAGCAGAAATTTTGGGAGCCAGAGGGTAGAATCTTAACTAAATTTTGTCCCTCATAAAATTCATGTCTTTACATCCTCCCAGTACCCCAGAATGTGACTGTATTTTAAAAAGGATCCTTAAAGAGGTAATTTAGTTAAAATGAGGTTTGTTTTTTTTTTTAATGGGTGATTCCTAGTTCAATATAACTGAGGTCCTCGTGGAAAGAGTAGATTAGGACATAGACGCACACAGAAGGAAGCTCATGTGAGGACACAGAGTGGGGATGGTCATTTACAAACCAGTGAGAGGTCTCAGAAAACACAACCCTGCTGACACCTTTGTCTCAGACTTCCAGTCTTCAGAACTGTGAGACCATTAATTTTTGTTGTTTAAGCCAACCAGTCTGTGGTAGTTTGTCATAGCCTTCATGCTTCAGATAATCTAATATAGAGGCCAGAAAATAGTTTGACCTGAAGCAGTAGAAAATTTTTTTAATTTCATCTGGAAATTTTGTTAACATTATACCATAATTGTGTTTTGTTGCATTCCTAACGGATGATTTTTATCTTAGTCCAGACGATTTGTTTTTTTAATTATTCTTTCTCCTTCTAAGTACTTAAAGAGCTGACTCCTTATGTCTTACAAGCTTTCTTATGTCTTACAAGTCAGATGTCAATATAATAATTTTATCTCATATTATAACAACAGGTTTTAATAAGCAAGAATATGAACGATAAGAAGAAATTTAGAAAAGGAAAATAATTTAAAAGTGCCACTTACGTTCTCAGACCTTGAAATTTTGCATGTATTAGCGTTACTACATGCAAAAATGTTAAATCCAACACCCAGAGTAACTGCATAATGTTGTATACCTAACCCTGAGTTGTACCCCACATCTTTAAAATTAAAAATAAAGAAATAATTCAATACCCAATAACACTGAAAAACTTCTACTGAATAACAACAGTCTGCTGTCTCATACTCTGTCCTGACCCAAGAAAAGATGCTGTATCTTAAAAGTTGTAAACTATTTATTCTAGTAATCACTTCTATATCTGCAAATGATATGCTCTGATAGCCATGGAGATTTCTTTTGCTTCAACTCTGAGAAATGTTCAAATATTGTTATTTTGATAAATGTATTTTTTTTTCTTTTTTTGGGTTTACTACATCTGAAATTGCTATTAATTAAGACATGGACATCCAAAAATTTAACTCTTTTTAAAATCTCTCTTATTTTCTATTCTCTTAATGAATTATTTGCTTTAACTTCTAAAGGATTTTCTTAGTACTATCTTGAAAATTATTTTGTTATTGATTTTGGTTATCATATTTTCAATTTAGAAAAGAGTTATTTTTGTCATTGATTTCTTATATAATAAGAAATTATTATTTAATCTTATAATTGTATTAAATTTAGACAAATTTATAGTGTATTATAGAAATTTATCCTTGTATTGCAATAATGCAATTACTATTTAAGGGATGTATTTTGTTATTTATCTATGTTTTGTATATACTTTTTTTTAAGTAAAAATTTGTAGAGTAACATACAAATACAAGGTACACAATTCATGAGTTTTAACAAATGCATGCAACCTTACTACTCACACACTTATCAAGATGTCGAACATTTCCACCATCCGAGAAAGTTCACTCAGTTCACCCTCTGCCCCAGGCAATCACTGTCCTGGTTATTTTTATGACAGATTATTTTTGCCTGTACTGGAATTTTATTTAAATATAGAGTCTTTTTGCTCCTGATCTCTCTGGCTTAGCATAGTGTCTGTGAGATTGATTCATGCTTTTGCATGTATCAGTAGATTGTTTCCCTTAATTGCTGATTAGTATTTTGTTGTAGAAAACACTCCACAATTTATTCATCCAATCTTCTGTTGCTAGACATTTGAGTTGTTTCCAGTACTTGACCAATATGAATGAAGCAAGTATGACCGTTTTTGACCATTTTTGTGGCTATATGTTTTCATCTGTCTTGGATATATACTTTGCAATGGAATTACTTCACTATAGGACAATTTTATTTTGAGGTTATGATCTGTTTTGAATCAATTTTATGTGTGATTTAAGATGAAGCTCAGGATTTATTTTTACCATATGAATGTTCCATTTTTCTACCTTCCTTTATGGAACAGATTTCTTTATGGGATTACTTCAACATCTTTGTTGAAATTAATATATTCTGTAAATGAATCTATTTCTGGATGTTATTCTGCCCTATAAAAATATTTAAATATTCCTATGCCAACACCATTCTGCCTTAATTATTGGTAGTTTTATAGTGAGCTTTCATATCAGGTAATGAAAATTCTCAAGTTTTGATCTATACTAGATTTTTTACAATTGTATATATATTTTTTAATGTTTGTTATTTGTCTATAAAAGATATTGCTGTAATTATTATTAAGATTGCATTGACTCTAGATGAACTTGGAAAGAATTAATATTTTAATAATATTGAATCTAACAATCTATTCAATATTTCATGAATATAGTATATTTACTCATTTAGGTTTTCTTTAACTTCTATCAGCAGCATTTTGCACCCTTTAGTGTAGAAATGTTGCTTATATTTTGTTATACATGTTATAAAATAGTTTATGCATTGGAGGACAATTTTCCTCCTGTTTTTGCAAATTTTGTGAACAGAAGCACTGACCGATATTTGTTCCAGACAATCTCCTGAAAGATATTTGTATAGTAAGCAACCCTGGAAAATAGATAATATCTACTTCTGTGGCAAAAATCTGCCAGCCTTATTACTCATTATAAGAGATTCAGGTTCCCTATGCTCAGGGTACCTCTCCTGTCGAGGACTTATTACACTGCACTGCACTTGAATGTCATCTGACCCACTTCACATTGCCCTCTGGGAATTGAGGCCTGGGAACTGACATTCTCTCTCTCTGTCACACACACACACACAGACACACACAAACACACACACACACATACATAATATTTCTTTTTAATGATTATGACTGGTTAGGCCTCTGTACAATGTAAAATATCTTTGCTTTTTTTCTCCCTAATTCTGAGGGGAAAAATATTTTTATTTTCGCCATTAAAAAATGTTAGCAATTATGATAATACTATAAGAAAGGGATTGGCAGTAGTGGGAAACTGTCAGGGGAGGGGGTAGAATTGGCAGTTGAGGGAAACTGCTAGGGGAGGGAGAAGCACACCTCATCAACAAGGGTACCTGCATAATCAACGTTTGTATATCTAACCTTGAATTGTACCCCATATCTTTAAAATTAAAAAAAATTTAAAAAAAAATGATAGCTGTAGGTTTTTGTAGATATTCTTTAGCTAGCTGAAGAATTTCCTTTATGTTCCTAGTTTGCTGACAGATTTTTACCAAAAGAAGTGTTGAATTTTGCCAAATTCTTTTCCTGCATGTATTAAGAATATTACATGGTTTTTCTCTATTGTCTCTTCAGTATAGTAATTGATTACTTTATTTTTCTAATCAACCTTGCAGTACTGCAATATACTCTATCTGGTCGTGATATATAATTTATTATATTGCTGGGTTTAATCAACTAATACTTAATAATGATTTTATACCTGTGTTCATGAGGAATTTTGGTTTGTAGTTAGCTTTTCTTGTAATGTGTTTGTAAATTATTGATATAAGAGTTATGCTGGCCCCATAAAACTAAACAGAAAGGAGTTTTTTCTTCTTTCTCTAGTTTTTAAAAGAGTTTGCATTGGATGATTTTTTTATCCCCCCCAAATGTTTGATAATAACATCTTTTGGGTTTGAAGAGTTCATTACAGAAAGTGTTTGAAAATAAATTTGATTTCTTTAAAATATATAGGTCTATTCAGATTTCTGTTTTATCTTTTGTAAATGTTGACAGTTGTATTTTTCAAGAATTTGTTTCTATTTAGTCTAAGTTATTGAATAGCATAAAGTAGTTCAAAATATTCCTTTATTGTCTTTTTAATTTTTGCAGGATCTATTGTGATATCAACTTTTTTACTTATGTTATTAATACTTTGTAATTTTCTATTTTTATTCCTAGGCTATTCTTGCTGGCATTTTTGATCTCTTCCAAAAATGACTTTGTTGATTTTCTCTATAGTTTACTTGTTTCTTATTTCTTTGATTTCATCCCCATCTTTACTGTTTTGTCCTGTCATTTATTTTGGGATAATTTTGCATATCATTTTCTGCATTCTTAAAGTGGAAACTTACATCAATAAATTTTAGTATTTTTTCTCTATGTATATTTCAAAACTATACATTTCTAAGCACTTTTTAGCTGCCTCAAAAATTTTGATATGTTTGGCATTTTCATTATAACTAAATTAAAAACATTTTCTAATTATTTTTGTGATTTGTTTGAGCCATGGTTAAGTTATATGGTGTTGTTTAATTTCAAAATATGTGAACTTTTAGTAAAATGTTAATACCCATGGTGTTAGAAAACATACTTCATGAAATTGCATGTTATACCTTGGTGAATATTTCATGTACATGTGTAAGAATATGAATTGTTCAGGGATTTTATATATCATTCTATAGATGTCTATTAGGTCAGGGTGAATTCTAGTGTTGTTCAAATCTTTTCTATTTCTCTAACTTTTTATCTAGTTGCTCTATCAATTACCAAGGAATATATATTAAAATTTCCAACTATGATTATAGATTTTTCTTTCTTGCTTTGGCTTTCTTCATATTCTTTTAAGCTATTTTATTAAGCACATATATATTTAGGATTGTTTTGACTTCATGATAAACTGAACTTTTATCATGATGAAAATTCCATATGTACTTCTTGTCTTAAAGTCTGGGTTTTTTTTAGATTAATTTGATGACCCCAGCTTTTTCACCATTAGTGTTTTCTAGCTATATTTTTCCATTTTTAAATAAAATCTATCTTTGTCTTTATATTTAAACAATGTCTCTTGAAGACAACATACAAGCAAGCCTTACTTTTATATAGTCTGACAATTTGGCTTTTTAATTGGATTTTTGGTCCATTTACGTTTTAGCAAATCTTTATATGTTGCATTTTCAGTGTGTCATTTAAATTTCTATACTGACTTTTAAGCTAAAGGATTTAGGAGTAATCTTTAAGTGACTATTCTCAGGAATACACTATACGTTCTTAACTTACCACTTTCTTTGATTTATATTTCTACCATTTTCCAAAGAGCCATTACCAAAAAACCCACATGTTATATGATTTCACTCATGTGAACATCAAAATTTTAAAAATCTACAGACAGAAAGTATATTAGTAGTTAGTTAGGACTTTTTCATTTGTACAAAAAAAAGTGGCTTTTGAATTTTGATAGGGATTACATTTAATCTGTAAGTCACTTGAACTTACATTCTAACAGTATTAATTCATTCTACCTATGAATACCAAGTATCTTTATATTTATTTAGGTGTTCTTTAATTTCTATAAACAATGTTTTGTAAATTTCAGTGTCCAAATCTTTTATATCTTTCATTAAATTTATTATTTTAGATGCTATTATAAATGTAATTGACTTTTTAATTCCCTTGCTGGACTGTTCTTGGCAGGTGTATGGAAACACACATTGATTTTTTTTTGTAAGTTAATCTTGTATCCTAAAATTTGGTCGAATTCATGATTCTTATACTTTGTTGAGAATTGTTGATATAGGATCATATAATCTGTAATTTTCTTTTCTTGTAATGTCTTTATCTTGTTTGGCATCTGGCCTCACAGAATGAGTTTAAAAATGTTTTTCCTCCTTTTCTAATTTTTAGAATAGGTTGAAAAGATTTGGTGTTAATCTTTTTTAAAATATTTGGTAAAAGCCACCAGTGAAACCATCTGGTCCTAGACCTCTTTGTTAGCAGAATTTTGATTACTGATTCAATTTTGTTAGTTGTTATAGGTCTGTTGAGATTTTCTATTTCCCCTTGGGTAGGTTTATGTAATTTGTGTGTTTCTAGAAACTCATTTCTTTCATCTAGGTTACATAATTTGTTGGCATATAATTGATCATATAATCATATAATTGATCATAATATTCTCTTATAATCTTTTTCTTTATGTAAGGTCAGAAGCAATGTCCCTACTTTCATTTGTGATTTTAGTTATTTGCATGCACTCTTTTATTCTTTGTCTGTGTGGGTAAGGGTTAATCAATTTTGTGATCTTTTCAACTAACCAACTTTTAGTTTTGTTGAACTTCCTTATTGTTTTTTCTATTCTCTATCTCTGCCTTAGTCTTTATGATTTCTTTTCTTCTGGTAGTTTTGTGTATAGTTTGCTCCTTCTTATAGTTCCTCATGGTATAAATTGAGATTGTTAATTGAAATCTTTTTCAGTGCAGGCATTTACAGTTGCAAATTTTCCTCCGAACACTGCTTTCACTGTTTCCCATAAATTTTAGAATGTTGTGGTTCTATTTTTATTCATCTCTATTTTCTAAATCACTGGTGTGTTTTTGATACACTGGATGCTTAAGAGTGTATTTATCCACATATTTTCAAAATTTTTAAGTTTTTATTCTCTTATTGATTTCTACTTTTATTCCATTGTGGTCTGAGAAGATACCTTGTATGGTTTCAACACTTTTATATTTTTTGAGATTTGCCTTGTGGCCTAACATATGATTTATTCTGGAGTATGTTTCATGTGCACTTGAAAGGAAAGTGCATTCTCCCATTTTTTGATGAAGTGTGCTTTCATTAATCCAAAGATATTCTACCCAGTAATGAACATGGTGCATGAATGTCTCTATTACTGTGGAACTCTCTTCAATTCTCACAATGTTTGCTTAATAAGTTTGGGGACTATGTCGTTTGGTGCATATTTGTTCATAATTCTCATTAGTTCTAGAAGACTTGACCTTCTTTATGGTTACAATGAGGATTACATATAATATCCTAAATTTATAGCATCTACTTTATATTTATATCAGCTTAACTTCAATATCATGCAAAATCTCTGCTCATGCAAATCTGTGCAGCTTTGTTCTTCCCTTTTTTGCATTACAGATTATGTATTTATTCATTGTTTACCTAATAACAAATTTATAATTATTTTTATGCATTTGTCTTTTAAGTTCTTTTACGTTTTTTAGCAAATAAAAGATAGAGTTACAAACCAAAAGAACACCAACACTGACTTTTATATTTGCCCATGTATTCATATTTACCAGAGATCTTTTCTCTTCATTTGGCTTTAAGGTAGTGTGTAGTGTCTTTTCATTTCAACTTAAAAGACTTTAGCATTTCTTGTAAGACAGGTATTTTAAAATGCAGTTTCTATTATTATTCAGTTATGATGAGGCCAATACATCAGGAAATGATCGCTATTAAAAAAATAGCTACAATTCTCAAGAGGAGGGAGGTCACCTCACCATCCAGGACACCAAAAAGGGTCAGGAGGCAGAGGGAACAGAGGAAAACATGAAGAAGAGCCTTTATTGAATTTCTGTGAAAAAAAATTGCGTGGGGCAGAGTTAGCTAGTATAATATAAAGTTAGCTAATATAATAGGAATATAATATGCTATTATAATATGAAGTTCAAAAGCCCGGTCATTGTTATTAAATTATAAAGTCCAAGTCTATTTATTAAAAAATAGACTTGGAATTGGCTAGTTTGATTAAATGTAGTGGGTTCTTAGGTGTTCTTAGGTGGGTTCTTAGGCTGTTTTGAGTTGTCCGATTCTGCCCTTGGGTGATCAGGGTTGGGGAACGTTGGCCTAGTGTATAATAAGACTGATAGATAAAGTGTAAAGGGGGATCTCTGGATTAGTGAATTTACATATAAAAGGCATGCTCACAAGTGAGTAGTGTACTATCTCTAGGAATTGGCTAGCCCTGGAAAGGGCAACCTCCCCAGAGTCAATGAAGTCCCAGATGTCAAAACATCAGAATAACATTACACACTTAACACAGCAGGTCTAGCTTTGTTCATCTGAGAATATCGTAATTTTTTCTTCATTTTTGAAGAACAGATTTTCCAGTTGTGGAAATCTTCGTTGAAATTTTTTTTATTTTTTCTTCCTCTACTTTAAATATTATCCCACTGTCTTTTGACCTCTCAGTTTTATCATGAGAAATCAGCTGTAGTTGAGACTCCCTTGTATGTGACAAATTGCTTCTTTCTTGCTGTGTTCAAGATTCTCTTTTTATCTTTGACTTTCAACAGTTTGATTTTAATGTGTGTCAGTGTGACTGTTTTCTAGTTTATCCTACATGTAATTTATTGAACATTTGGATTTATAGATTCATTTCTTACTGTCAAATGTTGGGAGTTTTCAGCCACTATTTTTAAAAATATTCTTTCTTTCTTTCTTTATCTTCTGTGACTCCCATAGTGCATATACTGATGCACTTGATGATGTATCACAGGTTCTTTAGTCTCTATTTACTTTTTGTTCCTTAGTCTTTATAATTTCTTTTTTTTGAGTTGGCGTCTCACTCTGTCACCCAGACTGGAATGCCTTGACCTGCTGGGCTCTGGCGATCCTTCCGCCTCAGCCTTCCAAGTAGCTGAAACTACAGGGGCACGCTACCACGCCCAGCTAATTTTTGATTCATTGTAGAGATGAGGTCTCGCCAAGTTGCCCAGCCGGGTCTCGAACCCGCGGGCTCAGGAGTCTTTATAATTTCAAGGGTTTTATCTTCATGTTTGCTGATTCCTTTTTCTGCCTGCTTAACTCTGCTACTGAATACCTCTTAAATTTTTTACTTTAGTTATTTCACTTTCAGCTCTTCCATAATCTCTGTTTTTTTAAATAATTTTTCTTTATTGGTATTCTCACTTTGTATATACATTGTTTTCCTAATATTCTTTCTTTGTTCATGTTTTCCATTAGATCTTTGTGCATACTTAAGACAGTGGTTTTAGAGTCTTTTTCCTAGTAAGTCTGATGTCTGGACTTTCTCAGGGATGGTTTTTGATTTTGTTCCTTTAGCTGAGCCATATTTTCCTGTTTCTTTGTATGCCTTGTGATTGGTTTTTTGTTGCTGAAAACTAAACATTTAAATATTATGTGATAACTCTGAAAATCAGATTAACACCTTCCCCAGAATTTGCTGTGTCTTTTGTTTGTTTGCTTATTATTTGATTGTAATAGTTCATTTTTTAAATGATGTTCTCAAATAATTCTTGCAAAGACTATTTCTTGTGTATGATAACTTAGTTCTTTTCTCTTTAGCTTGTGCTCAGTTAGTGTTATTGACAGAGACTCCCCTGAATTTCAAGAGCTAAATGTAAAATAAACACCAAAATTCACTTCTCCTAATCTTAATAGGTTGACTCTGTGCCAGGGTGCTACTTCCACACTTATCCAGGCTTGCATTGAGCTTAAGACGAAGGTTAAGAATCTTCTTAGCTGCTTCCTAAGTACATCTTACTCTAGACATGCATGTAGCCATCCAAATTCTGCCGTAGACATGAGTGCTTTTGCATATTCTAATTCCGCCCCCCCAAAATTCTCCCAACGTTTGCCCCTTAAATCTGTTTTATGTTTCAACTGTAATCTTTTGCCCTGAGAGTTTTTGAGTTGTTAGTTTGGCATGTAGTATTTTGGAGCAGTTCCTACTGCTTGGCCTAAGTTTCAAGTTTGGTGTCACAGAGATCAGCACTTCCTCAGGTAGTTTCCACATATGTCAGAACAGTCATACACAATAATTTGCAAGAAGGATCAGCACCGTTCCCTCCAGAACTAGAAACTAGAATATCTTTCTGAGGAAGTGGATTTCTACCTTTAAGACTATCACTGTGCCCAGAAAGGATTGGGGTAAGAGCAAGTAAAAATGCCCAAAAAGTGTTGCTACCATTTTGAAAAATTGCCTTTTTCTTAATTTAGTGTTTACTTGGCTGCTGTAACCTTTGGCTCTTTTTCAATGTTTTGATAAAGTTAGTTCTGACAGTTTCAGCTTGTTTTGCATGTTTCAGGCGTGGGAGCTTAGAACTTTCTACTTTGAAATTTTGCAGCTGGGCTCGGTGGCTCAGCCTGTAATCCTGCACCTTTGGGAGGCTAAGGTGAGTGGATTGCCTGAGCCTGCAGTTTCGAGACCCACCTGGGCAGGCGAGACCTCATCTCTACAATAAATCAAAAAATTAGCCGGGCATGGTAGCGCATGCCTGTAGTTCCAGCTACTTGGAAAGCTGAGGTGGAAGGATCGCCCAGCAGGTCAAGGCTGCGGTGGCCGGGAGCGGCCACTGCACTCCAGTCTGGATGACAGAGTGAGACTCCAACTCAAAAAAAATAAATAAATTTTGTTGACATCACCATTATTTGTTTTTTTAAACCAGTATTTATTTTAATTTTATTTTAACCAGTATTTGGTTTTGTTTGTAGCACAATATGAGAAGCTCTGCTAGTATAAGGCGATACTAAAACACTAACAATATTGACTGAAACAATACATTGTCCTAAGTCTCCTTTATTCTGCCATATTTTAAATGCTTCATTTTTCTTTTTAGCCTTTTGCTGTGTGGGCTTTGGGCAGCCATTCCTTAGTTCTTTCCTATTAGCTTAGAAGTTATATTTTCGATTTTATTACTACTAGTTTTTTACTTTTGAGTTTTTAAAAATATTTCTAACTTTTTTTTCTCTACTTATGAAGGTAAAAATTGAATGATAACTTTTGAACCTCCTCAACACAAGTGTGTTTTTACTGCTTCTGTATTTCTCCAATACCTAGTTTTTGCTAGTATAATATGAAGTTCAAAAACCAGGTCATTGTTTTTAAATTATTATTTTAAAGTATATTTTAAAATAATTATTTGTGCAATTACTTTAATTTTTGCAACCATATTTACAGCTATTCAGACTTGACTCTAGATTGAGTTTTCGGGTCTCGCCGGCAATCTTTACATAAGACCTTAGTTCAGGCTGTTATAACAGAATGCCATAGGCTGGGTGGTTTAAACAATAAACATTTATTTCTCACATTTCTGGAGACTGGAAATCTGAGATCAGTGTGTGAGTAGAGTCAGGTTCTTGATGAAGGCTCTCTTCCTGGTTCAGGCGGCCAACTTATTACTGTATTTTCACATGGTGAAGAGAGAACTCTCTGGTCTCATCATCCCTTATAAAGGCCAACCCTCCCTCTCAACCCCCCCACCCCCGCCCATCTCATTTGAACCCAATAACCTTCCAAAGTTCTCACCTCCAAATACCATTGTATTTGGGGCTTCGACACATGGATTTGGAAGGAGGCAGCATTTAGTTCACAGCACCTGCTGTGCATTGGCACTTTGTGATTTTTATTTTGATACAGCTCTCAGTTTGGCAAGAGTGTGTCTATGAGTAATTTTGTTTTAATACGTGCAGGTAAGTATCATATCTTCTCATTACAGTCATGTCTGTTCTTTCCATACATAAATAACAATTTAGCTGATAAGAAAATGTCTGGGTCAAAACATTACTGCCTCAAAATTCTGGAAATAATATAGACTTACAGATGCCATTATTTTTTGGAAGTTGGAATCAAGTCAGAATTACTTTTATTTCTCTGTGAGTAGCCTACTTTTTTCCTGTCCAAATAATTTCAATTTTTCTTTATACTGATAATTGAAAATTTTAGCTGGAACATATCTAGGTGGGCGTCTTCTTTCATTAATGTTTTCTGGACCAAAATAAGTACTTTGACCTGAATATGCATCTTTTTCATAATGTCTGGAAAATCTTTTTCAATTATGCACAATTATGCCTACTATTTCCACTATTCTAAATTCTTCCTCAGGTATACCTACAATTTTTAAGTTGGATTTATGTCCCCCACTTTTTATAACTTTTAGTTCCCTCTTTTCTTTTTCCTCTACTACCTGGAGGGTTTTCTTAATTTTTCTCCATATCACAATTTATTTTACTTTTTTTTTTTTTTGAGTTGAAGTCTCACTCTGTCGCCCAGACTGGATTGCGGTGGCCGCTCCCGGCCATGGCAGCCTTGACCTGCTGGGCTCCGGCGATCCTTCCACCTCAGCCTTCCAAGTAGCTGGAACTACAGGCGCACACTACCACACCCGGCTAATTTTTTGATTTATTGTAGAGATGAGGTCTCGCCAAGTTGCCCAGGCGGGTTTCGAACCCATGGCACTATTTAATAGTTTATGCCATTTCATTTCTTCTCTTGACTGGTTCTCATACAAATCTTGATTCTATCATTCTATTAATTCTTTGCAGTCTTTGTATATTGTGCTCTATTCTGTTTTAATTTTATATTTTATGAATTTTATCTTGCTCTGTTTCATTTTCAAATCACTTTAGCTGTTCTTTGCTGTTTGCCTCCTGGGTTTTTGTTTCTATTGTTTCAAAGATTCCTGATTTACCTTGGAGGTTTAATCTAGTCTTTTTGACCTGGCAAGTCTCTGGGGAAGACACAAATTTGGGGCCACAGTGCCTGATTCCGAATAAACACTTGATCCAACTAGCCAATAAGGCCACAAGGAATTGGTCCAGGGTGAGAGGCTGGGAGGGAGTGGGGAAAGGAGGGCAGAGCTGCTCTGTTGCTAAGTCTACAGAACCTGAAAGTGTGACTGGAGTTTTTGTGGCCATCCTTCTGCCCTAAAGGAGGAGCTATTCTGAGAATAGAACCCACAGAGAGGAAGATGGCTCTCCTTTTAAAGATATGAACAGCAAGAAATCAGTTAATGAGAACATTATTTGGGTCTCTCCATGCAGCAGAGTGTAAAGCTAGTATACTTTTGAGAATTTAATTTATGAGAGTTGCTTAATTGCCTTTTTGCTTACACCATATTGTATTAAACACTGTGTCCATGGTAAGAGAAAGAATTCTAATCAGTACAACACAATCTCTTCTCATTACTTTCTAAACCTGTTTCCTAGATATCATTATTTCTTTCACCCCATTAGTGACTATTCCTTTAAAATACATCGTAGGCTGGGTTTGGTGACGCAGCCTGTAATCCCAACACTTTAGGAGGCTGAGGTGAGTGGATTGCCTGAGCCCGCGGGTTGGAGACCAGCCCAGGCAACTTGGCAAAACTTTCTCTTTACAATAAAATAAAATAAAAAATTAACCGGGCGTGGTTGTGTGCTCCTGTAGTTCTGGCTACTTGGAAGGCTGAGGTGGACAGATCACTGGAGCCCAGCAAGTCAACGCTGGGCTGGTCGTGAGTATGCCACTGCACTCCAACCTGGACGACAGAGTGAGACTCTGACTCAAAATAATAATAATAATAATAATAATAATAATACATCCTACATATTTGTATGGATCTCACCATAAAATATGTCAGGAGGTTTCCTCTTCCACTGAGTTAACAGTATGACATTTCTATTTTGAGACACCAGAAAGGTAAAGGAATATTTCTTGGTTTATTTCTGGAGAGATCTGGCCAATATATGGATTTCCCTTAGTCCCACCTCAGATGTTAATTAGTGTAATTCCCAGTTGAATTCCCAGTGCCCAGCAGTATTCATCTAGGGAATGCTCTGAAAAATAACCTCTGCTCTATCTTCTCGGGACATTTGCTTTTCACAGTCTTGGAATAGCTACTGCTTTCTAGCTAGGACTTTTATTAACTTGTGTGCACTCTGAGTAGAATAGTGTCACTGTAGTAGAGGGGTCAAGAATGACCTCTCCCCCACACACACACCCTACCCTCCAATAATACATCAGTGGATCCTGGCAAGGCAGTAGGAGAGGAAGCAGGAATCCCTCCTTGTAATTTAGCTTTTATATCGCAATGCACTGAGCACATGTGAGGCTTTCAAGGATTTTTATGTTGCTCCTGTTGTTGTTGTTGAGATAAAATTTTTTTAAAGTTTCTGGGGGTATTCTTTGAGATACTTAGTCTCCGATGTTGTTGAGAAATCTGACACACTCTCAGTAACACCTTAGTTATCTTGGAGAAAAGCCTTTTGTGATTTCGAAGTTCCCATATCTATTGTTTCCCTCCCTCCTTTCCCACTAATCATGTGTTCCATATGTGGAAGCTACACTATGAATAAAGACCAAGATAATTCTAGCCATCTCTGAATCTAAATGCACATCCCTAATCCCCTCCTTTTACATTATTTTTAGTAGAAATCTGCTTTGACATTTGTGCCAATAGGTTACTGAATCCTTTTTTCAAAGAATACCTTTTTACATGGGCTTGCCTCTACTCTGATGAAATATATGGAAAAAAAATATATTTCCCTGCATAGAGTCCTTGTATTGCCACAGATCTTGGCATGCAGGAACCCCAGTCCTCAAGACACCCAAGAACAGAATGTCTACTTAATAACCTCATAGACATTTCATCTGTGGAAGAAAATCTTGGCATTGGTCAGAAGAAACTGACCCAGCTTTTACCCAAGCTATTCTATATTGTTGGGTTGAAGTTAAGACAAAAAGCAGATGTTGGGTAGGGAGGGGTAAGACAATATTCTGCCCTCACTCAGTATAATGGGTCCCTCATTTGTTTTGTCTTTGTTTGACATTGTTGTTGTTACTTTAGATACACCAGACCCTGACAGGGTTCCTGACACAGGAGCAGTAATAGGGTGGAGGGGACAGAGAAATCATGTTTCTAGCCATTTCAAGGAACATGAGCTCCTCTGTATCACGAGGTTAACCACGGCCTGCTTTAGTTTTTTAGTTATCCAGCTTCATCTAATTGTTGAAAATTCTGCCCAAATTCTGATTATGTTCTCTACTTGCCTTCATTTTCCGTGAAACTTCTGAGCTTTCACATTTTGTATCACATCTTAAGTATTTGACTGAGAGTTTGGAAGAGACTGCAAGCCAGAAATCACTTTGAAACATTAGTCTGACTTACACCTTAAATTTCAAAGGTAAGCCTGAAAATTTGCTGTAAAATAAGGAAGGGCTAATATCGGGAACTTTTCTTTGAGGTGACTGTACGATGATAAAATAAATGATATCCAGGAATAGAATGGTAACCTCACAGGCATTTCACCTCTGGAAGAAAATTTTGGAATAGGTCAAAAGAAACTGAGATTTAACGTCTCCTTCAACACTTTAAGGGTTGGATAATTCACATCATGAGTGCTTCACCCAGCTCACCTCCACTTACAGCTGGCCTGAAGAAAAGACTGCAGCATTCTTTCATTCCAGTCAGTCTGAGATACATTAGAGAAATGCCCTATGTGATTGGCGTTATTACATTTCCCATCTCCCAAGTTCTAGAGCCACTTATGTTGAGAGATTTAAAAGATTTGTCGAGGGAAATAGAGGTCAGAAGTCTTAGAGACATAACAGCAGGTTTGAAACCATTTGCAGGACCGTATCGTATCACAGAAATGCTCTAACATGATAAGGTATAATAATAAATGAAACCATTTACAGAATGCCCTAAATAATATAATAAGGTTATACTAATAAATGAAGCTATGTGGTTACATAGAACAGGCCACCAATCACTCCTAGAGAGCCAAAGGTCTACAAAAATGAATATTTCTAGGGCCTCATATTTCTGCCTGGCATTTTATTACATTCAGAGTCTTCAACTGCTTTTGCCGTAGGTTTTGGCATCTGCAAATAAAGACTACTTTTATGGATAGTGCTCAAGTTCTAATGGTGATTATGACTAGTGAAAAGTATAAATGTTTAAAAATTTAAAAGTTATGCCAGGACCAACATTAGGGTTTTCTATTAGCGCAACTGAGGTAGATTTTATGTTCATATTTTAATCGAAAACCATTGCTCTTGCCTCCTTTACTATAAAGTCCATTGAAAATCCAATGCTCTCTGACATAATATACCCTTCTGCATAACAATGTGCCTTTCAGTAATTTTGTGTTATTTTGGTGTTTACCAAGGTTACATAAGCCTTTCTTGCCTTAGGACTGTTTCTCTGATGTTCATAAAGATGACTTCCATAAATTACTAGGGCTTCTGTGAGTAACTGCCTTCATTTTTCCATGAAACTTCTGAGTTTTCACGTGTTGTATTACTTCTTAAGTATTTTACTGAGAGCTTGGAAGAGACTGCAAGCCAGCAGTCATTTTGAAACATTAGTCTGACTTACACCTTAACAAGCAAAACAAGGTAAACTTAGAAGTTGATTTTAATTACTGGGGAACAGAAAAATGAATCAGCCTAACAATAAAAAAAAATTAAACAATAAAAAAAATTACTCTTGCCTTTTTCTCAGAACTAAAGTTATAAATACTGCTTTTAGGATAGCTATTGAGAATGTTTCATTCCACTGAAGCACTATCCATATGCAAAATCTCTAATATATCTGACAGAAAAAATGTATCAAATAAAAAATTATATAAAATATAAATGATGGTGGAGAAAAATAAAAGGAACTGAAACAAGGCACTTACAACATCTGCTTTTATCTCATTGCCTTTTGACAACTTTCCAGAAGCTGAGGCAGGGAAGAAGGACACGTAGATAAAAGAAACATGTTAAGCTATATTTTAAAAGCTAAGGTTAAAATGCAAAAGGCCCCTGGGATTTTTCATCTTTTAAAGTCCATTAGGTAAGCCTACAGATCTAGGCCTGCATGCAACCCAGATAAATGGCAGCCAGAGCTCCCTACTGGTGTTTGACTACCCTTAAGGATCTGTAATGAATGGCATTTTCTCAATCATTTGTTAACATCAGGAAACACAATGCTGGCTTCTACTCAGTAACAATAGTGTAATGCCTATTGAGCACTCACTATGGACCAGTTACTGTGCTACTTAGTTCAAAACAGCTATCTCGCTGAATAGCTACAATTACTGGAGTTGGTATTATTATTCTTGTTTTGCAGATAACAATCTGGTTTGTCAGAATTAACTACTTTCTCCAAGTCACAGAGCTCATAAGCATGAGAGTTAGGAATGGATCTCAAGACCTTGTCTTAGCCAGCTAGGCTATGCCTCCTTTCAGAAATTTGCAGGTTCTCCATGGCCACTGTGAACTTCTGATGATCATGGTGACAATACTTACCAAAATCACCCCAAATACAGTAATATATTTTTCAGGGACAAAACAAAGGGTTGGATAGACACAAGCTGAGGCAAGAAACTCAGCCCCATTCTGTCTAAATCATATAAGAACACAGAGATCATTTATATTTTATTGTAAAATATTTATTAAACCAGTACCATGTGCTCGCTTTCATGCTAAACCTTGCTGAAATATAGGAGAGGTTCTGGTTAATACTGTCAAGGGATACACCAACTGTTTCGGCATAAATTTGAGATAGTGATGCATTTGCTTAAGTGCTGGGCTCTATGCTAAGTGAGTGGATTTATTCATCTGTCAAATAAAAGATGTAAAAAGGAGAATAAAATAAAGACTTATCGACTGTGGATAGAAGTAAATTGAAGTGATCAGCCTCAGTTGACTCAAACAAAACCTCATTAAGTTAAGGGGATGAGATAAATGGACAGAACCACCAAGCAACACAAGACACATCTCACGAAATGATATGCAGAATGACCCAGAAGTGGGAGAAAGAGAATCGACGTCGTCAGGGACAATTTCAGTGCAGTGCCGTTTCTTAATTACCCAACAACACCTTTGAGCCTATATCAGCTTGGCACCAGACAAACAAACCAGCCCTGAGTAGCAAGACCCCATGCACCAGACTGGAAATAGGGCAGGATCCCAGACTCTCAAACTAGCCCAGCAAAGCCCTCCTTCCAGAGATGGGGTTTAGGGCAGAGCTATAATCCCAGAAAATACTACTATCCTAGCTGGATACTTAATAGACGTAGGAAAAACGCTGCCTGCATTTCAGTCAGCTTGTAGGAAGTGTGGTGGGGCTGGCAGGTGCCAGAAGCCACCATGACACTCTTGGAAGCACAGGCTCACAAGTCTAATTGTGACCAGAGAGATTCAGGTGTCAAATTTAGAAGCCCAGTGATCATCCCTAGACCAACTCAATTTAGTTCTGTCTAAGAAACGGTCTTTACATGGACAGAAACTAAGGTGGGAGAGAGGGTAGAGGCTGCTGATCCACTTCTGGGAGTAAGTGCTAAGGAGTTGGAAAATATCCCCAGAAATTGCACATCTGGGGGCCCAGCTGTGAGTTGCTGCTGCAGACAGAGTCTAAAAAAAATCAGGCAGGGCCTAAACTCCTATAACAATCCCAGTTTCCCAAATTAACAAGTTGGGAGAAGAAATCATGAGAAATAGCCAAGCTTTAGGCATGAAACTGAACCCAAAGTCCATTCTAAGACGAGGGTTAACAATTGACATTGTGTCTTCTCTGTAGTGCCTGTAAACCCTGTGAACACATGTTAGCATCCTCCAGACGCCCTTTGCCAAGACACTTAATGGAGTGTCACAACAGGACATTTCACTGCCATCTGCCAGAAGACTTTTATCACAAACATACACATTTACCTTCTCTGTAGTATCCTCTTAGGCGGTGCACAGCCTACTCAGCCTTATAAGGCAGCGCTGACTGGTAGCAGTTCTTGACCTCCAGCTGTATCCTCTACCCCTCTCACTGCCTACCTTTTGGAAAACTGGTGCTAACAGTTTTTAGAACTGAGCCCCAGGCTATCCTAGAATGCTATTCTTACCCCTAGAACCTCTGGGTCCCCTTTAGCTGTCAAGACCCTTCTCCTCCCAGCCCACCCCCTTGCTACTGCGGTACTCACGTTATGAGACTTTCTTTATTATGACATACATTCACCCAGTACATATTTAATGAGCCATTTCTGTGTTTTAAGTGCTGTTGGATGCCAGGGATGCAAAGACAAGTAGGACCCACTCCCTTCCTCTAAGTACGTAGCGGATTTGTAGACTCCAGTCATTATGCTACAAGGTCTTTATACAAACATCAGCAAACTCCGAAGACTTTTCTCGATAACCTACCCCAAACACCTAAAACCCTAACCCTCCTTACCATTCTTAACCAGCTTGATTTTCTTTTATTGCATTTATTGCTATATGATATGCTATAAATTGATGTGCTACCTGTCTCTTATGAAAATGTGACTCCATAATGACAGGATATATGTTTTCTTCACTGCTGTATCCCTTGCACATAGAATAGAGCTAGACGTGTAGGAGGCACTCAGGAAAATAAGTTGAATAAATAAGTGGATTTAACTAATGATAGGCTAGAAAGACAACGGCATGCTCCGAGCACGCATGTTGGAGAACCTAGGGCAGAGTGGAGAGAAAGCAGGAAAGGAGGTTTTCTGGAGGCCATCACATGGGGCTGAGTCTTGTGTCCTTTTGCATATTTGCCTATCTTCCCCTACACTCACTGTCTTAAGGACAGAGACCATGTCTAATTAATCTTTGTGACCCTAGTATCTGGCCCAGTGCTTATTACTTAGATTCAAGTGATTATTGGTTGCCTACTTAGCCTTATTCTAGTTGAATATAAACTTAAAAATAAATTACTTAATTTATTTTATAAAGCAAATCATTTTGTTTTTCTCATTGAGACAAGCACTAATCTCCTTTATCTCACTGAGACACTTTCCAGATAGAAAATTTCTTTCCACTGAGAGTTTAGAACGGAAAGAATACCCATATACTTGCTGAGCATCACTTATGTAAAAATTAGAAATTCAAAATGTTTTCATAAACATTTCCTTTGAGTGGCATGTTCATGCTCAAAAAAGTTTTAGATTTTGGAGCACTTAGAATTTTGGATTCTAGAGTTTGGGGTGCTCAACCTGTGTGTGGAATCATCATTCTAAATAAAAATAAGAACCAAAACATTGAAAGGAATGTGGTTTCCAGAAAACTATAATTTAGACAGACTCCTCTCTACCACGTCCTTTTCTGTTCTTGTCTCTTTCTTATGTAAGAATTATTTTAGCCTGTTTAAGCTGTTGTAATAAAGTACTATAGACTGGTTGCTTATCAACAATTTCAATTCATTTCTTATGGTTCTGGAGACTGAAAGTCTAAGATCACAGTGCCTTTATGGTCAGGTTCTGGCAAGGACTCTCTTCCAGGTGCGGACAGCTGACTTCTCACTGTGTCATCAGATGGTGGGAAAAGGGCGAAAAAGCTCAGTGGGGTGCCTTTTATAAGGGCACTGGTTCCATTCATAAGTACTCTACCCTCATGACCTTATGCCCTGCCAAAAGCCCCACCTCCTAATACCATCACACGAGTAATTAGGATTTCAGCATGTACATTTGGAAGGGACATAAACATTTAGTCCATAAGAAGAACTAAATTGTGTTTTAAAAGACTACAGTGAACTCAAATCTTGCCCAGGTAATCAGGCAACATGTTTAAAGTGAAATCAGATTTCTGTCTTCACTAGGAATCTGATGATCTTCTAATTATTCTCTAGTGCAGATGTTGGCAAGCTATTAATAAAAGAGTTATTAGAAATAGTGACAGTAGTTAGTAAATGCTGATATGAGCAAGTTCAAAACTTCTCTCTCTAAACACGGTCTTCCAAAGGCAAATGTAAGTCAAGTTAATCTAACCGTCTTCCATCACAGCCACATATGCATGAATTTGAGTAGTTCTTGATAGCATGTATACGATAACTATCCCCAGTCACTATCATATTTAGGACTTTTCCTTTTTATGCATGTCTTACTCCCTAAAGGAAAATATAAAATTATTCCAAATGACTTTGAATGAATAGGTGGTTTTGTTATTTATCTTCTTTTGAATTTTAATGAACAATCACAGTGATAATCATGCTGTCTTGTACTCGTCAGTCTTATAGTTCTAAGCCTGAAGAATCAGCAAGAGATTGGAAACCAAAAAAAGTGCTTTCTATATGACAATAAATTATATATGGCAAATGACTTATACTTTATTAAGTGAAAATTAATTCCTGCTATGTTCATGTCAATCTAAACTATTAAATTCCTGCTATGTTCATGTCAACCTAAACTATTAAATGTGTTTATTTATTTACCTATTTATTTAATTTATTTATTTTTTGAGTTGGAGTCTCACTCTGTTGCCCAGACTGGAATGCAGTGGCCACTCCCGGCCACCGCAGCCTCCACCTGCTGGGCTCTGGCGATCCTTCTGCCTCAGCCTTCCAAGTAGCTGGAACTACAGGTGCATGCTACCACGCCCAGCTAATTTTTTTTATTTATTGTAGAGATGAGGGCTTGTCAAGTTGCCCAGGCAGGTCTCGAACCCGTGGGCTCAGGCAATCCACTCACCTCAGTCTCCCAAAGCGTGGGATTACAGGCTGAGCCACTGAGCCCAGCTAAATGTGTTTATTTATACATTGAATGACCACGATAAAAACCAGAGCATGGAAATATATGAATAGTACTTATTTCTCAAATTTATAACTGTTTCTGTTCTTTGTGGTTCTTCAGGGCTTCCCTGAAGATAAGGGATACCGGAGACAATATAACAGACAGACATCATTTAAACATAAAATCATATAAATATAAACATATAATTGGAGGCCTCCCTCAACAAATACCTTTTTATTCAACACCTAGTACATTCTAGGAGATGTTCCTGGCATGGCAGCTGCAGCAAGGACAAAATTGACCAGGCTCGTGCTCTCAAGAAGCTTGATTTTCGGGTTAAATGCTGTGTTTTATAACACCAATTTGTTCCCAATCATACATTTCTAAAAATATTGGCATTTCACTAACTCTATTAGTGAAGCCAATTCAATCATGTATCTGTGATTTTGAAAACAAGGTATTTCAAGGAGACTTTTATTTGTATTTATTTTATTTTTAATTAAGTGGGATTTATTGAGAGGTTAGAAAAGCTCCCACAGTGGGAGGGGACCGGACTGGGTTGCCCTTTTTTTGCATTTTTTAATTTTGTTTTGTTTTTGTTTGTTTGTTTGTCTGTTTTTTGTTTGAGTTGGAGTCTCACTCTGTCACCCAGGCTGCAGTGCAGTGACATGCTCACAGCCACCTCAGCCTCCACCTGTTGGGCTCCAGCGACCCATCTGCTTCAGCCTTCCAAGTAGCTGGAACTACAGACGCACGCCACCACACCCGGCTAATTTTTGTGATTTATTGTAGAGATGAAGTCTCGCTGAGTTGCCCACGCTGGTCTTGAACCCCTGGGCTAGGCAATCTCCTTGTTTTGGCCTCCCAAAGTGCTGGGATTACAGGCTGATCCACCATGCCTGGCCTTTTTTTTTTTTCATATAAAACACCATGTTTCTTTTTCTCATTGTCCCTTTTTTGGATTGAGAAACTTGATGATTCACAAGTGTCATGCATAACCAAGGGACAATTTTTTTTCCTTGGCCTATAGTTTTTTTTTTTTAATCTTAATTTTCAATTCAACACAATCCAGAGTCTTGGCAAATATCAGATAATTCAGGTTCTATAAAATAAAAATTCTAAAAAGACATGTTTCTAGACCACTAAGTCTCTCATTTCCCTTAGTTCACGTACATACAGCCTTGGTGTCCTCATGAAGCAGAGAGCTTCAAGAATGGTCCTGTTTTCTTGGTTTGTTTTTTTTTTTGAGTTGGAGTCTCACTCTGTCACCCAGACAGGAGTGCGGTGGCCGCTCCCTGCTCCTCCCCGCAGCCTCCACCTGCTGGGCTCTGACGATCCTTCAGCCTCAGCCTTCCAAGTAGCTGAAACTACAGGCACGCACAACCACACCCGGCTAATTTTTTGATTATTGTAGAGATGAGGTCTCGCCAAGTTGCCCAGGTGGGTCTCGAACCCGCGGGCTCAGGCAATTCACTCACCTCAGCCTCCCAAAGCACGGGATTACAGGCTGAGCCACTGAGCCCAGCTGGTCCTGTTTTCAAATCATACTCCCTTCATTCTCAGGTGAGCCAACCCAATCTCTGACCATGGTATGAGGGCTTAGAAAAGAAAAGAAGCTGTAATCTAAAGGCTCCTTCAAAATAGCTCCCTCACAATATGTCTTTTTTATAAAACTGAACAGTAACATATCTTTTCAACCTCTCTCTTTTGTCTCCCCCCACTTGTGTTGGCAGAGTTCCACTTCAAAGCTCTTAGTACCTCTTACTGTCTTACTGTAATTGCTTGCTTTCAGGTATTGTGAGAGACGGCGAGGGGCTTGTTTGGCTTCTCACTGAGGATACTGGGTTAGATGTTGACCACGCAACAAGGCATGAAGCTTAGGCAGAGTTGCAGCTTGAGAGGCAAGGTAGACTTCACTCTGAGCATTTGGTCTCGCATATCTGGGGAGCATCCAGCTGGAAGTACCCACTAATCAGATGGTTATACCTTGCTAAAGGTGAGAAGGTTGTACAATCATCAACATAAAGGCCACAGTGAAATCCAACAGGGAGGTTTTGTAGGTGAGAAGTCAAAAGGGCCAAGGAGAAGACCATGGGGAATATGGATTATTCTTTAAGGAAAAGCAGCCATTAGAGAAGACAGGAAAAAAGGAACTAGAGCTAGGAATATTTGGTGTCTGAGAAACCAGTTTTTGAAAAGAGTTTTAAGGAAAAGCAAGGCCAAGCACCATGGCTCGCACCCATAATCCCAACACTTTGAAAGCCTGAGGTGTGAGGATCATTGAGCCCAAGAGTTCAAGAGCAACAAGGCAATTTAGTGAGACCTGGTCTCTATTTTTAAAAATAATAAAAATACTGGAGGAAAACCAGTTAGTCTGTAAAACATTCAAAAAATACTGGGCAAGATGAGAGTTTTAAAAAGTGGTGCTTGGGCTTGAGCGTTAGGATGTCCCTAGTGACGTTTTCTAGAATTGACTCAATGAAAGGAGGGGAAAACCTGGCCACAGAGGCTTGAGCAGGGATGAGATGGGGAAGGAAAGGCTGATTAGACAATGCTTTCTTGGAGCTTAGCTATGAAAGAAAGGAGAGATATGGGCAGGCACAGAATTAAGGAAGGGATTTTTTTCTTTTTTGGGGGGGGTACAAGAAATATGCTGTGCTTATAGACTGTGAAGAGCGAGCCAGGAGAGAGGAGATGCTGTAAATAAATAAGAATGAGTAACTGATGGAGCAAGAACACGTAGTAAGTAAGAGGGATAGGATTTAGAGCTTTAGAGAAGAAATAGTCCTTGAAAATGAGGGAAGGGAAGGATAGCTGCGAACACAGACGTGAAGCTTGTGTTTCTAATTCATCTACTTGTTCTCTGGATTACTTTGTAATTCCATTCAAGTGACAACCAGCTGTTGGCAGGCAACTGTGCTTTAAGACATCAGCCACCTTTCTCTGAAAAAGTCAATTGCCCACTTTGAGTTATACAAACCCAATTTGAAACAATCTCTAAAATGATATCTTTCTTTAGGGTTAAAAATAAAAGGTATAATGACCAAAATAATTTAATTGATATCCCCTTTGCTGTAGTAAGTAAGGATATTATTAACTGCTTTGATAGTGATAATTTTAATTTAATTAGTTACTTATTTAGTTAATTAGTTAGTCTGATAGTTATAATAAGGAATAGTTGGATTTGTTTGGAAAGCTGTTTTTGGAAGAAGTAGATTAGCATCAATTATGCTGAAGCTAAAACTATTTTATGGGGTAGGTCTTTACAAAAATAGTAGACTTTGGCTCTCTAGAGATATACTTATAATGGGCAGCTAGTTAATCCTGGAAGGCCAGGCTTAAAATCTAGAAACAAAAGTTTTATTGATTTTTTTGTTAAAGGAAAGGATATAAGTATATTTAGCTTACTTTAAAAATATTTAGGCTAATATCATGTTTTCTTATTATAGTGCAGAGACTATGCTTTGTTGGGTGAACCAATCAATAGGATGACATTATATAAACTCCTTTTGAAAGAACAATCATGTGTGCTCGATCTGCAGTGTCCCAGTTACACCTGCCCTGCTGTTCTGTGGGCAAGTACCAGCTCGCCCTATAAATGCTTATTAACCAAATGCCAGCTCTTCCTTCCTTATGACTAGTATCAGAACTGTTCACTCTCACTGAAACCAATCATGTGGTATGAAATGTTTTCACTATTATCATTCGAAGACTTAACTATGAAGTGGTTGAAATTCAGAATCCGGCCGGGCTTGGTGGCTCAGCCTGTAATCCCGGCACTTTGGGAGGCCAAGATGAGTGGATTGCCTGAGCCCACAGGTTCGAGACCAGCCCGGGCAACTTGGCGAGACCTTGTCTCTACAATAAATCAAAAATTAACCAGGTGTGGTAGCACGCTGAGGCAGAAGGATTGTCTGAACCCAGCAGTTCAACACTGGGATGGCCGTGAGTATGCCACTACACTCCAGCCAGGGCAACAGAGTAAGATTCCAACTAAAAAAAAAAAAAAAGAAGAAGAATTCAGAATCCACTCAAAGATTCAAAAGTTATGTTATTACTAGAATTTTAGGTTATTACTCTGAATTTAAATGCACCTAGAAGAAAACAAAATGTTTTATGCTAGCATACCCCTTCAAGACTCCCCTTTGATTATGTCTTAATTCAATGTTGTATTTCTCTTCCAGAGACAGTAGGAACCAATTCCAGTCAAATGGTTTGGGGTTTATTTTTGTTTGTTTTGGTTTTGGTCATTGATAAAACTATGTTTAAGGACATTGTCTCCCTGTGTTGATCCTTTTAAAAAATACACCTGTTCAAGTTTTTAAAAATATTTTGTTCCAAGAAAAAAATCAGCGGAAGCATTTGTATGCTATCTGGAGTTAAAAATCAAATCCGTCTTACCTAATAAGCCTGAGTGGATTTGTGTGGAGGTTTTGTCTAACTGGGGAATTTGTCATGGGTAAAAAGGGGATGGGGCTACAAAATGACGTAGCAAGTAGATGGACAACCATGTCATTACCTGAGGGAGCTGGTCACCTATTAAACCTGGGAACTTTGGAGCTTAGTAACCCATTCCTTTAAATAACACTCTAAAAAACTTAGGCCTGGGCATGAAATTATGGCCAACTCTTGCCTGCTTCTCAAAACGCTGGAAGTATACCAGAAATAGATAAGATAAAGGGCTGCCTCTGGTCCTTTTGCTTCAGAGGTTACTAAGACCTTTGGATAGTTACAGCTCTTTGCAGCTTGATGTGTCTGTACACTAGAGCCCCATATATTTGACTGTAAAAGTAGCATTTCAAGTTCACATAAATCTGTCAACTTTTTCAACTGCTGGCAGAGCTCATATTTAATGTAATAACCTATCTGGGTTACTGCAGCAGTGAACATCAAAGTGGGCAAATAAAAGACCAGATGAAGAACAATCTGAAACCCTCTCTCTGTTCTGGTGGCTCCCAAATGTGCCAGGCCCACCTAACATGGTTCTGCACGCTGCTTCCCTGGTGATGCTGGTGGGCAGGGGAGAAGCAACCAGCCTCAAGAACTAGAGTCACCCGCTGTTGCTATGCAAAAACAAACAGTTAAAAATGTTGGTTTGAAACCAGAATCATGAAGTAGTTGGATCTTCTGGTGCATAGTGAGCTTTTTGTTTCAGCATGGGAACTACCGGTGATTCTCACAACTCTCTAGATATGGAGTACCCAGCCCCTGGGCTGTGGACTAGTCTTAGTCCATGGTACACAGCAGGAGGTGAGCAGTGGGTGAGCAGAGCTCCTAGCTCTGTCAGATCAGTGGTGGCATTAGATTCTCATAGGAGTGGAACCTTATCGTGAACTGTGTGTGCGAGATATCTAGGTTGTGCCCTTCTTATGAGAATCTAATACCTGCTGATCCACCTTCCATTCCCTCCACCCCTCCTCCTGTTCATGGAAAAACTGTCTTCCACAAAACCAGTCCCCAATGCCAAGAAGGTTGGGAACCTCTGCTCTAGGTGATCCCACTCTTCAGGGGAGGCAGCAGTTAGATCAGCAGGGTGAAACTGATTCTTCTAGCAGATTGCTACCTTCCAGACCTTTCTACCTCTCTATATAAATAAACCAAGCCTGGTGAGTCTCAAGGTCACCTCTGTCACACAAGACAGGATTCGAACTCCTGCTGGAGAACTTTCTGGCAACATGATTTGTGTTCTGGTAAAGGTACACAAACCAGTGTGATGGTTGCAAAGCACAGAAAAGACTATCAAGAACTGGTAGTTGACACTAGTTCAAGTGGTTACTTCAAGCACAGGGATTTTCTATTTCTCAGTGAAATAGATATGAATTTTGTCTTATCTAAAAATCACAAAGCTCTGTGCATTTGGTTTCATACTTCGCCTGCTTTGTTGATGAAGTAAAATAACAAAGTAGGAATTTTCTATCCTAATTCCAAAAATGTTACGAACTGAGAACATTAAATTAGATGTGGCTTAGCATGCAACCAGAAAGATAATTATATGAACAAAATTCCAAATGGAAAGTTCCATGTGAAATTGTATGAATTTTCTCTTAATTTAGATAACTAGCATTGGCCTGAGTAATTAGAACTTGTCTATTAAATCAAGCTGATTGGGAGGTCCTCTTGGCCTTGGATGTCTGATGCCAACAGTCAGAATAGAGAAGTACAAGTCAATAAATATAGTGTGTGTGAGAGTGAAATGTTCACCCAACAGATACCGCTGCACATTCTGATGCATTCTGTCACCAAAGATGAGGTTGAAATGGACCCCAAAGCAACAGCAGAAAAAGAAAACTCACTTGACAGTAGTGACAGAAAAGTAAATAACATTTTGGATATAGGGTATCAGTGTATAAATAAATAAACACCTAAAAATATACTCATGTGTACCACTGTTATGGGTTGAATTGTGACCCTCCAAAATGCAAATGTACAAGTCCTAATACCAATACCTTGGAGTGTGACTGTATTTGGAGATATGGCCTTTAAAGGGTAACTGCAGGAAAATTAGTCACATAGGCGGGTCCTAATATAATATGACTACTGTCTTCATAAGAAGAAAAGATTGGGACACAGAAAGACATGCACAGAGGGAAAACCATGTGAAGACACAAGGAGAAGACACCCATCGGCCAGTCAATGAGAGAGACCTCAGAAAGAAAATAACCCTGTTAGCACCTTAATCTTGGACTTCTAGCCTCCAGAACTGTGAGGAAATACATTTCTGTTGTTTAAGTTGCCTGGTCTGTGGTGCTTTGTTATAGCAGCTCTAATAAACTAATACACTTCTTGACTAACTTCCTTCCAGATGCTCAGTGGTTCTTTCTCTAAATCCAATCAAGGCCTATCTAGTCTTAATGACCAATCAGAAGCAATGGCTTAGGTGATGCCAAGAGCAGAGAGGTGGCACCAGGAGCAGGCGGAAGAAATGTCTTTACTTTCTATCTCCCAAAACCCATAGTTATTTCCTTTCTAGAATCACAGAAAACAGTGACCAAGTTGTAACAGAAGTATCTTCTCTCCATTAGACTTTTCTAAAATATTCTACTATCACAGGAGTCAATTAGACTCCTGTTAGCAGTTCACACTTTTAACAGGGGAGAGACAGTTATAACACATCTCTCTCAAGAAACAAGAAAGTGTTTCTACCATTGGAAATGAGTTCTGAAGTCTATGTAACATCTTAGGCATCATAATTATTTCTGTTTTTGTAACAGAAAAGAGTCCTCTTGAAAGAATTACAAAGCATTTAAAAATATAAACAAGTCAAATGAAAAAACTAAGTTTTTGTTTTGTTTTGGTTTGGTTTTTTCTCACCTAAAGTCTATCGAGAAATGGGATTTCATTATTGAATATCATTTTTCTCAGAGAAGATGTAAATTTCATATGTAGCGTACCAAAAACAATAATCTTAATAGCAAAATATGCCTATATAAATTCTGTGAGACTAGACTGTTTGAGAGATTTAATGGCATTATTAAAGAAATAATGTGCATAACAAATGAAAAGCTAATCAACTAGATTAACAGAGAATGTAAATTTGCCTTTTGTTCTCAGTTGTAAACAACGAAAAAGAAGCTCAGCTTCAAGCATCCATCTTTTCTAAAAATTTACTGTGAAAAGCAATATCAGTTGAATAACCCAACTGACATTCAATCCCTCTTCCCTTTTGCCTGTTTGCACTGGAATCTTTCTATTTCTCCTTTCAACCCTCTCTTACAATGCAGATCAGCCATGTGCAGCACAATGAGATGAAAGTAAACTTCTTTGGTATGAGGGATGGGGGGCTTTTAGAAATCTGTTTCAATATTTGACAAAAGATATTAATGGACTTGTATTATCCCTTTTCTTTCTCTCTCTTCAATATGCATGTGATTCTTGGAGCTGTGTAACCTTCTTGTGATTCAGAAGCAGTGTGCACACATATGAATGACTAACCCATTAAGAATAGTATAACAGGCTGGGTGCAATAGCCCACACCTGTAATCCCAGCACTTGAGAGACTGAGGTGGAAGGAACACTTGAGTCCAGGAGTTCAAGACCAGTCTGGTCAAAATAGTGAGAACTCTTCTCTACAAAAAGGAAAAAGAAAAATTTTCCAGAAATAGTGATGTGTGCCTGTAGTCCCAGCAGCTCAGAAGACTGAGGTGGTAGGATCACCTGAGTCCAGGAGGTCGAGGCAGTGGTGAGTTGTCATCATGCCACTGCAGTCCAACCTGGGCAACAGAGTGCACTTGAGAGAGAGAGAGTAAGAGAGAGACCAAGAAAGGGAAAGAGAAAGACAGAGAAAGAGACAGAGACAGAGAGAAAGAAAGAGAGTATAGGATGGGAAAAAAAGAACGTTAGTTTTGATGACATTGAGGCATGATAGCACTGTTGAGAAACTACAATTAGTAATAATTTGCTTCCAGGCTTCCTTTCATACTGTATGAGAAAAATAAACTCCTATCAATTAAAAGCATTATGAGTTGAATATTCTACAACTTTCAATTGAATTCATTCTCAACTAATCACTGTCCCCAATTACTAGTTTTCCCTCTTGCTCTAAGATGACCATACATCTCCACCTATTGTGATATAACTTGAGGTGCCTCATCACTGTGGAAGCAAAAGTGTCCCCAGTCCTATGTCCTATTACCGGGAGAGTGAGTCACAGGGGTAGAGGTTGCAGATCATCACAGCAACCTGGCCAGAATTCTCATGTACTACTTTGCAGCTACATGTTGATATGTCTGTAAAATACATGTAATAGTAAGGTAGCCTAGCATTTCTCAAAGGATGTTCCCAGTAACCTTATTTCTGCAGAAAGTAAGTGTTCCGTGAGAAGATAATCCATGATCACCTACGTTTGGGAGATAGTGGGCTAAACAAATTGAAGCAGGTTGATCACCTTAAGGTTTCTCAGAGCTTTAATGTGTTAATACATACTGCAAATCTTGAAGATGGGAATTTTGTTTGCAGACCTCCTATACTTTCTTTTGTCTCAGGGCCATTTTTATTTTCAGAGCTTCTCCTAGGACCAGGGTTTCATATATGATAATTTGGGACACAACAGGACAGTGGATGTGAAAGCTGAGCTCGTATATATTGGCCTAGAAGTGACCATGCAGCAATGCTTGTGAGCAGCCCCTGTTGGGAAGAGACCCACACTGGACTCGGGCAGAACCATGGCCCTGCCCGTGAAGGCACTGGTTTCCAGCTCCCACTCTAAGTAACAAGTGACTCTTTCCCCTCCAAGTGGCGTTGAAAGGCCTCTATATCTCACAGAAAATGCCAGTCATGCAGAGAGAATCCAGTATGTCAAATACCAGGGAGTTCAGATTAGAGCGAGAATAGCAGAACAGCCAGCATTCTGCAGAGGCTTTTGGAGGGGAACAGGCCTTCCATTATAAATTTAAGTATAAAAACAGTTCTAAAACTGTACCTCAAGCAAGTATGCAATCAAAGACCAAGAGTATCTGCAATGAACAAGACCCTGAGCAAAAATGGCATTCCTACAAGATGAAGCTTGTGATAAGAAACACTGGGCATGGAAAAGGAACATAGAAACTGGAAGAAGGCAGAGGAGGGGCACAGACAGAGCAAGAAGAAAGAGAGTTCCTCCGGGTATATTCCCAATAGGGGAATGGCCGAGTCATATGGAAGGTCAATCTCTAGTTCCTTCAGATACCGCCACACTGTCTTCCAAAGAAGTTGCACTAGTCTGCATTCCCACCAGCAGTGTCGAAGTGTTCCTTTCTCTCCACATCCTTGCCAGCATCTGTTGTTGTTTCTTTTATTCAGGATGGCCATTCTTACTGGGGTTAGGTGGTGTCTCAATGTGGTTTTGATTTGCATTTCTCTGATGATGAGTGAGACTGAGTCCTTTTTCATGTGTCTGTTGACTGCCTGTATATCTTCTTTTGAGAAGTGTCTATCCATGTCTTTTGTCCACTTTTTAAAGCTGTATTCACAATAGCAAAAACATGGAACAAACCATATTGCCCATTGAAGCTGGACTGGATAAAAAAAAATGTGATACATATACACAACAGAATATTATGCAGCCATAAAGAAGGACAAACACATGGACTTCGCAGCAACTTGGATGGATTTGGAGTCAATCATACTCAGTGATCTATCACAGAAACAAAGAACAGAGTTCCATATGTTCTCACTTATAAGTGGACCTTGAATAATTATACTATAAGAAAGGGATTGGCAGTAGTGGGAAACTGTCAGGGGATGGGGAGTGGGATTGGCAGTTGAGGGAAACTGTTAGGGGAGGGAGGGCACACCTCATCTACAAGGGTACCTGCATAATCAACGTTTGTATACCTAACCCTGAATTGTACCCCACATCTTTATAATAAAAAACAGATCAATGCCCCCCAAAAAAGTGAAATAAAAGAAAGCCGAGAACTAAAAAAAAAAGAAAAAAGGAAGAAAGAAAGAGAGGAGACTCCAAGCAAATTTTAAGACCAGCTCGACAAGTCTAGAGAGCTTCAGGAATTGACGAGCAATTGGTATATGGTCCCTTTGTAGTAAATATGTAGGCTTCTCTCATAGAGTGGATTAACTCTGGAGAGTGACGAGGAGGGAGACTTCTAGTTTCCCTCTTGTATCCCAAGGGAAAGGGTGAAATTAGACAGATCCCAGCCTATGCCAAACTGGATGGAGTGTTTACCTGAAGAGGCCAATGATTGCCATGGTAGAACCTAAGGTTTAAAGGCCAAAGCAAGGATGGACATGAGACAGAATATGCTCAGGTCATTAGCAAGAGATAATGGGATCAGGGATGCAGAGAGGGCCACGAGAACCATTCAGTACAAAGACTGTCAGGGCAGCACCTGCTGGAGTGCCATATTTGGAATGCATCCTGGGAGCAGGCAGGCAGTTTATGAAGCTACCCCATTTGGACTTCTCACCCTCTTTTACCTGTAATTTTACCGCAAAGCCCAGGTGATATGCATTCCTAGGCTGAACTCCATTTTGATCTTGTCCCAAGAGGATGCAGAGATCTGGTAGAAGGCAGAACAGTTTCCTCCTCAGGTCCTGCAAGCCCTGGACCCCACCCCGCTACCCACACACACACCCTCTCCTCCCCAGATTTTCATTCTGATGTATGTTTTAATAGTGCAAGAACTTGAAACGTCTTCTCACCTTTCCTAGCCGTGGGTGAGAGCCTTTAATCCAGCTGTGGCCCAAGTTTCTTTTCCCAACAGTTTCCTAATTTCTGCCCCTTCCCCATGCCACCCCTTTCCCCAGGTAGGTGGATACCTTGTTAAACCAGAAAGTGAAGAGTCAAAATCCTTGTCTGCGTAAAAATACAGACAATATGGAAGAGGAAAAGTCCTGCCTTCTACCCTTCTAGTTTCTCTGGATGATCTACAAATTAGATCGACATAGACAGATTAACTGGAGAAATTTTTAATATGTACATATAGGCAGGAGTCCAACAAAAATATGAGATTCAAAGGAGTCAGATGAATGAGACTTACATATGATCCTGGGCTACAGAAAGAAACAGGAGTTTGGGGTTTCTGCGGGATGGTGGAAACAAAATATAGAAAGGAGAAGAGAGGAAATGTGTAGTGAATAAAAGTTGCCCTGTTATGCACATGAGTCTCTCAGTCGATAAAAGTTGTCTTGGAATAGCTCTCTTCCTGGTATAATACCTTTACTAATGACAATTTCTTGTATAAATGTAAATTTCCTGTACAAAAGAGGAGGATTTATACTTTATTTTAGGCAGCTGATGAGAGGTTAAGAACTTTTCCTGCATTGGCTGGTTTTCAGTTTCCTTCAGCTCAAAATAATCAATGTGCCATATTTTGGAATGACATGTTCTGAGCCTCTGCAGAAATTATGTTTTATGAAAGGAGCAGCAGAGCTAGAGAAGCAGCACTTTGTTTTATCTGCCCCATTCTGAAGACTCAAAAAGACCTCTCCGGTGACTGAGATAGACATAGCTGCCACTTAGGGGAGGCAGAGGCCAACAGGGACAGAAACCACCAGGAGAAGATGGTGAGGAAAGAGAGGGTGGCCTGGGATTTGGGACTTCAGGATGTCCATGTAAAATGACTCCATGGGGTGAAAGGATCATGGCATCATCTAGGATGTGGCCTGTGCTTATGACCACCTAGTGGCGAAATTATTTTCTTTCTGACAAGGCACTGTTCTTCCACACCATCCCAGAGGCTGCAGGCCTGAGGCTCACTGGTAGAGTGATATCAGCTCCACCTAGTGCTTTGGGCTGAAGCAGGCTGGGGGTGCAGGGGCTGCTTTGAAAACAATTTTTAAAACCAACTGAGATGCAGTTTGCTCTTTGTTGTCACCATGCACCAACAATTCTAAACAATGTCAGTGATAAAATACTCTTCTACAAAACATCTTTTTTTTAGGTTTAAATTATAGATCATTGCTATGCTTCCTGCTGGGAGCCAGCCATGGAGGCCTGCCTGCTGACAAAGTCCAGGGGGATGAAGACCCTGGGTCATGAAGCAAACCTGGGCAGCTGAGACCCTTGCTTCTTCTACTTTTGTTATTAGTGTAGTCGAAAAGTTCTGTACAGTCTGAGGATGGAAAGCAAAATTCCATTCACGCCTCCACTACTCCTTGCAAAAAGGCAAGAGGGGAATTCATGAAAAAATGACCTTCCCTTCATTTGAATTCCTCCCTAGGTTTCCATGTCCCTGGCCTCCTGGTATTAAACCATACAAGCACTTGATTAAACACTGTAGTTGGGAAAATTGTAAAAAGTAAGAAAGTGCTCGATCTAATGTTTGTCAGGGAACTCACTGACTTTGCCAGGAAATTATCAATAGAGATTTTAAATATCATGTGCAGGTAGATAATTACTTGTAAGATTTTATTTCTTCTGATTGGCAACTAATTGGAGAAATTTGAGAAGCTACAGTTTGTATTTTTAGGAAGTGTGCCAATGCAAAAATTATATTTACTTAATTTCTTAATTCCTACATGTGGTGTATTATGCTTAAAAAATTAACAATCCCATAAATATTAGAGCACCCTTGCCTTTACTTCCCTTTGTTAAGGAGGCTTGTAATTCTGGTGACTTGAGCCCGAGAGGCCTTTTTACAAACATTAAAGCTCATTCTCCCTGGCAGGAAATAATTAACACAGATTATAAACACCAGGTGTGAAATTAGGGAAAACTAGTCAGGCCAACTTGCAGCTAAGAAACCTTGAAAATGTTGCTTTACCCTGGCTAGTTTGCAAATTGCTGTGTGAAGGTCACAGGTGTGACTTGTTAATCTATGTGATAATTATAGTGCTTAGAACTTGGTAGTGATTTATAATGTAATAGTTACAGGAATAAGTAAGATCTGTATGGACATTAAGAAATGGTAATCATTAAAAAATGTTAGAAGTTTATAAAATTTATAGTTTAAGATAATGTTTTAAGATCAAAACAGGATGAATAAAGATACATTGCCTGCCCAGTCCATTAAATTGTAACTGATTGCCTTGAAAACAAAAAACATGTAGGGTATAAAAAGAGTTGGAAAAGACACTAAATCGGCATTTGTCCTGCTTGCAGCAGAGTCAGCATCCAAGTTTTTTCTTCTGTGCCAATGTCGTCCCTCTTTCAGGAAACCCTAACCCACTGGAACTGGACTCCAGCAGCTTCCTATTCAAATTTTTTTAAATTGTGGTAAAATGCACATAGTAAATATCTACCATGTTAACCATTTTTCAGTGTACCCATCAGGAGCATTAAGTGCATTCACATTATTGTGCAACCATTACCACCCTCCATCTCCAAAACTCTTCATGTTGACAACTAAAATTCTGTATTCATTCAACGATAATTCTATATTCCTTCCTCCTCAGAGCCCCTGACAACCACCATTCTGCTTTCTGTCTCTCTGAATTGGACTTCTGTGGCTACCTTATAAGTGAAATTATGCAATATTTGTCTTTTTGTGACTGCCCTATTTCACTTATCATAATGTACTCGAAGTTCTCCCATGTTGCAGCATGTGCCAGAACTTTCTTCCTTTCCAAGACTGAATAGTAATCTATTATATATGTATATATCACAATCTGCTGTTGCATTCATCTGTCATGAACTCTTAGGTCGCCTCCACTCTTTTTTGACTGTTGTGAATAATGTTGCTAAGAACATGAGTGTACAATTACCTCCTCAAGACCCAATTTTCATTCAATTGGGTATATACCTGAAAGTAGAATTGTTGGATTATACGGTAATTTTCTTTTCTTTTATCTTTTAAGGAAATAACATACTTTTTTCTCAATAGTAACTGCATAATTTCATATCCCATCAACAGTTAACAAGGGTTCTAATTTCTCCACATTTTTGCCCACGCTTGTTATTTTCTGTTTTGACAGTAACCATTCTAATGAATGTGGAGTGGTATCTCATTTGGGTTTTCATTTGCATTTCCCTAATAATTACTGATGCTGGGCATCTTTTCATGTGTTTATTGGTCATTTGTATACCTTCTTTGGAGAAATATTTATGCAAGCCCTTTACCCAGTTTTAGTTAGTTTACTTGTCTTTTTGTTGTTGACTTATAAAGTTTTAATAATATCTATGTATGTTGAAGTTAGCATGTTATTGTTACATATATTTTAATAAACATTACACCCCACAAGGACGTTATTTAAAGAATTCCCATTTATATGGTCAGGTCCCCAATACAGTGGAACTCAACTGTACAAGTTCATTTGGAGAGTATGTTTACATCAGGAAGTTCCGTTATAACTTCAGGTACAGTTTATTTCTCCAACTCTTGGAGGACCACATATTTCTGCATCTAAATAAACAATGATAGCACAGTAATTGTGAAAACAAAGAAACAGAACTTGAGCTATTTCAATTCTGCCTTTCCATGTGGCCACTTCGAGTTTTTATGTATGTCTAAAATTTAAAACGGCGCAACAGTGTGCTAGTGCAAAATTTTTATTTTCTAAAGCTTACAAATTTTAGTTTATGGATAGAACCTTTAACTGAATTTGAATAATACTTTTAAATTTAAAATGTATTAGTTTTTCATTGTTGATGAAACAAAAAATAAATAAAATGTAATGTTTTTAAGGTTAGCAAAATTAGATCTTTTGCAGACATTTTGGTGCTGTTATAGTCTCCTTAATATAATTGTTTATCTGGCATTATTAGGAGTTTCAATAAAATAAAATGTTTACTGTCTATAATATTAATATATTTTCTGGCCATTATTATTATTTTTGTATTTTAATATTGTTATTAAAAGTAATTGTATTATATAGAGAAGTGTTAACAGTGGCTACTCTTGTGTCACCAAAGGAAGTATGCAACCTTCCTTCCACATCCTTTACCTCCTCCTTACAAGTTTTCCTATAGTGCATTTCCCTCACGTGTAAGAGTGTCTCGCCTGAACCATGGGTGACACGGCACAAAGTATGTTCAACTCTGAGCTACTTCAACTGGAAAGATCAGCAGAACCTGGCCTGAGCAGTGTCTCTCAGACCATCCAGACATGAAGAGGAGGATGCCAGGACAGCCACCCCCTATTTGGGAAATGGCACGAATCCAGCCAGAACATTCCTGGTGGGGGCTGGTGGCAGTTTTTGAATGTCAAGCAGACACTCAGCTGAGGTTGTCAGAGTCAACTTTCCTCATCCTTTCAAGCTGGCTTTGAGGAGTGAAAATTCTGTGTTTCCTTAGCTCCAGAGCTGCCTTAGGCCCCTGTCCAAACTGGCTGCTGCCCTTCTGTTCCATAGAACGCTTTAGTGCCAAGGGTCTTGATATACTTCCTCTTCCAAAATAAAATGTGCTTTCTGCATTTAGCTTCTTTCAAAACCTCTCTAACCTGGAGGAGATTATAAAATTATTTGTAGAAAAAAATAGATATTCTTTGATATATAAGATTCTCTGGAACCCAATCCATTTGTTAAATTTTATAGTGAAGTACAACATACAACAGAAATGTATACAAATGTTAAGTGAACAGCCAGATGAATTTTCACGGGCTGAACTTTCCCTCAGAATCATCACCAGATCAGGAAAGAGAACTCTATCAGAATTCTGGTCGACCTTGGGCCCCTTCTGACCCTTACTCTCCAGCAAAGAGATCCGTGGTCCTCACTTCTTTCATCACAGATTAACTTTGCCTGAATGGAACTCTGAAATTTTATCGCATGTGCTTTTACATGTCTGGTTCTTTAAGCACAGCATTATTTATGTGAGAATCATTGTGTTGTGTGTGTTCATTTATTCTCATTGCTGTATAGTACTCCATTGTAAGACTATAATACAATTTATTTATCCAACATGTTATTCATGGGCCTTTAAGATGTTTTCAATCTGAGGTTATTACAAATGGTGCTCTTATAGACATTCTTATACATGTTTTGGGGGTCACAAATATACATATTTATCTGAACAGCAGGTATCTCTCTAGAAGTGAAATTGCTAGATCATAGGATATGATGTATTCATAGATATTGCCAAAGAATTTTCTAAAGTGGTAGTACAAATTTATACTCCTACCAGCAGTGTAACCACGTAGTATCTGTTCAGTAGTATTGCATTAAAGTTTGCACTTCTGTGATGACTAATAGAATTTAGGACGTTTTCTTATGCTTAATAACACTTTAGAAGTCCTCTTTTGCTAAATACCTGTTTGAGTCTGTTGCCCACTTTCCTGTTGTGTTCTCTGCCTTTTTCTTATGTATCTTTATAGTAAGAAACAAAGGATATGAATAAATCCTTTGTTTGAAAAATCTTGAAAATAGCTTCTCACTACCCATGACTTGTCTTTCCACACTCTTAGCAATGTGTTCTAACAAACTGAAGTTTTCATTTCAATGTAGACCAATTTAACAACTTTATGGTTAACTCTTTTTTGCTCTATTTAAATCTTTGCCTTCTCTAAGAATCCAACTTACTTTTCATGCCCTGTCAAAAATTAGAGAAACTGGCTAAGCATTGATCTCATTTGATAGCTTCTGCTCCCTATGGTGGCCCCTCTAAATTCATCTTTTTGGCTTCTTTAAAATATACAAATGTCATGAACAATGGGTTCAATTTCAAAAGTTTTACTAATTTGCTCTGTAAAGTATATGATAACCTCTCAGCACAATACTAAAACTTCTCTCTCGAGCACTTTACGTATACGATGTCTCAAATCAATGGCTGTATTGCCACTAGACAAAGACAGAACTACCACTCTGGACCTGCTGCTCTGGTGGGACTACCAACTGGTGCCTTTCTTCTAGGAAAGAAATACTGTTCCTGCACTGACAGAAACTGCCAGCAGGAAAATCCTTAACCTGATTTTTTAACATTCTTCCTCAGTAATGAGTTTTGAGATTTTGAAATATAAGCCACCAAACCAATCAAAATTTTGGGGTTTTGGTACCAAAAAAATTACGTGGGATTTCTATAAAAATGTGTAGTAACCTGCAGTTCTATTGCTTGCTCATTGTTGGTCACTGGGGAAACTACAATACTTAGACATTCTGAACTCCAGTTTTTAAATCAGTAAAAGGGAGATGGTCATGACCGTTTCAGAGAGACTGAAGGAGTCTTAAAAGAGATATATTATGTGAAAATATTTGCATAATCTAAAACACACATACACACAATAAGAGTCACCCGTGTAATTAAGGCAATGATCAGGAATTTTAAACAATCAAGTCATATTATTGATAATAGCAATTAACATTTATTGAACTTACTAAATGTGCTTCAAAGCACTGTTAGAATCATTTTACATGTCTTAAGCCATTTTATTTCCTCAACAACCTTTACTAGTTCTGTTATTACACTCATTTCCAGCCGAGGAAACAGAGGCACAGAAAGATTCAGTGACTCATCAAAGGTCACATAGCTAGTGAGGACAATAGAACAGTAGCCCAGAGAGATGGCTGCAGTTTACATACCTAAGGAGATTAGGCAATGCCCCTTGGGCTTTATTTATAGAGAATCTTCAGTATCATATGATGAGAATGAGAAGAAAAATAAAGGGATTCTGTCTTGACCACTTACCATGAGGGATCGGTTTCTATCATAACTTCAAAAAGCCTTTGTTTTAGAAGCAGGAAGGGAAGGAATGTATGTTGAATGATTACTTAAATCTGTTGTTAGGTGTTTGTTTTTTCAGTCATGTGAAGCAGATATTATTATTATCCCATTTTACATATAAGAAACGAAGACTTTTAGAGATTAAACGACCTGCTTACATTCAGAGTTAAGGATAGCATCAAAACTCAGACTCAGATATAAGCAGCACTTTTCCCTAACCCAGTCAGGACATTTAGGAACTCGCAGTCAGGAGTGATATAGGACTTTTTTGGGCCTAAGGATTCAGAAAAAGAGAGCTTAAGCTGCTGATTCCACCACAATCACATGTTTTTTAATATTAACACTCATATTTTTAACACTCTCCAACTCAAAAATGGTTTCTCTTAAATACAGAATTGAAACAATTGTAAAGGGCAAGAAAATGCATCAGATCATTCCCATGAAACAAACAAAAAAATAAATTGGTAAACTGTGAAAGGGTCAGGACAATAAAGAAGCTTTATATAATAATGAAATGATGAATGATCATTCATTCATGATTTCTACCTCATCCATGGGAACCAGCAACTGTATCTGATTGTTCAATCCATTTCTGTTCTGGGCCTCTTCAGAGGGATCTCAAACTAAATATTAAATACTAAACAAGTTAACATTCTTGATGGACAGTCCCTTTGTAGTAGTCTATCAGAGAACATATTTAGTAACAAGGGAAAGTTACGGGCATTGAACCAATAATAGACAATAAATGCATTAAAAACCACAATAAAGAAAAGTCACCAATTTATAAACATTTTCCCAGGATTATTAAGTGTATTAGAAACCTTAGCAATAATGGCAATAAATTATGGTTTGGTTTTATTAAAAATATGGAGAAGCAAATTATTTTCCAGATTTTATACATACCCACACTTAAGACAAGTCAAAAGTATATGCCTGAAAACACTCACAAATACATTTGTATGTCTACAGGTAAGACTGGTCTGGCATTTTCTACCCTTTAGCAAGGAATAAATGGTTACATGTGGCATTTCTAACATTTATATTGAAGATCTTATATATTTGAGAATGAAGAACAATAATGTTAAGCTTGCAGTCATTTATATCTTTGCAAATAAAACATATATTATTAATTAACAAAAAATATTTTATTACAATATATAAGCAGCGTGATCTTGTCAGTTAGACAAGTCTTGTAAAGTAAAGACCAAGCAAAAAAGAAAAATCAGCTGCTTTTCAGGGTTATAACAGAATTCATATCCTCATTCTGCAGAGAAAGGTTTTTTTTTTAACTTTTAAGTTTTTCATTTTAAAAATGTGGGGTACAATTCAGGGCTAGGTATACAAATGTTCATTATGCAGGTACCCTTGTTGATGAGGTGTGCCCCCCCCAGGCAGATTCCCACTACTGCCAATCCAATTTCCATGTCCACCAACAACCCCCCACCAGTTTCCTGCTACTGCTAAGTCTTTTCTTACAATATTACAATAATTGTTCAAGGTCCACTTATGAGTGAGAATATGTGATATTCTGCTCTCTGTTCCTGTGAAAGATCACTCAGTATTATAGACGTTCATGATTTTGTTCTTCTTTATGGCTGCATAATAGTCCATCGTGTATATGTACCACATTTTTTTATCCATTTCTCTTTTGACGGGCAGCATTGTTGTTTCCATGTTCTTGCTACTGTGAACAATGCTGCAATAAACATACATGTACATGTATCTTTTTTATAGACTGATTTGAGTTCTTCCGGGTATATTCCCAGTAGGGAGATTGCAGGATCGTATGGAGGTCGATATTTAGATCTTTTAGGAATTGCTACAATGTCTTCCACAGAGGCGGTACTAGTTTACACTCCCACCAATGGTGTAGACGTGTTCCCTTTTCACTGCATCCTCTCCAGCGTCTGTTGTTTTTTGAGGTATTGATGATGGCCATCCAGACAGGAGTTAGGTTGTATCTCAGTGTAGTTTTAATGTGCACTTTTTAAATGACAAGTAAGGCTGAGCATTTTTTCACGTATCTGTTGGCTTGTGTGACTTCTTTTGAGAACTGTCTATTCATATCTTTTGCCTACTTTGTAATGGGCTGTTTGTTTTTTTCTTTTTGGCACATTTGAGTTCCTTGTAGATCCTAGATGTTAAGCCTTTGTCAGATACACAGTTGGCAAATATTTTTTCACAGTCTGTGGTCTGTCTCCCCACTCTCTTGATGGTTTCATTGGCTTTGCAGAAGCTTGGGGTTCTAATTGTCTCTTATCTCTTATGGCATGGGTACTTGGGGTTTTGATGAGGTCCCATTTGTCTATCTTATCTCTTGTGGCATGGGTACTTGGAGTTTTGATCAAGAATTGGTTGTCAATTCCAATTTCCATAAGGGTGTCTCCTAACATTTTCTAATATTCTTATAGTTTGAAGTATCAGACAAGAGAAGATCAGAGATATCCAAATAGGAAAAGAAGGACTCAAGTTATCCCTCTTTGTAGACAATATGATTCTATACTTTGAAAACCCAAGAGAATCTGTCAAAAATCTCCTTGCACTGAAAATGGGTTTTGGCAAAGTCTCAGGGTATAAAATCAATCTGCAAAAGACAGTCACATTTCTATACACTAACAATAAACAAACAGAAACCCAAATGAAAAGCACAATCCTATTCACAATAACCAGAAAAAAGTCAAATATTTTGGCATCTTCCTAACCAGAAAAGTGAAATTCCTTTACAACAAAAACTACAAAACACTGCTCAAAGAAATCAAAGATGACACAAGCAAATGGAAAAATATTCCATGCTCATGGACTGGAAGAATCAACATTGTTAAGATGTTCATCCTTCCCAAGTTAATCTACAGATTTAATGCAATACCCATTAAATTACCAGCAGAAATCTTCTCGGACCTGGAAACGACAATACAGGAATTCATATGGAAACATAAATGACTACAAATTGCCAAAACAGTCCTCAGCAAAAACAAAAAACAAAAAACAAAAAAAACACAAAACAGGAGGTATCACACTCCCAGACTTTAAACTTTATTATAAAGCTACAATAATCAAAACAGCCTGAGATTGGTACAAGAAGAGGCATATAGAACAATGGAGCAGGATAGAGATTCTATAAGCAAAATCTCAATTTTTCCACCAACTCATCTTCGACAAAGTCACCAATGACTGGGGAGAGGAGAACCTATTCAGCAAATGGTGCTGGGAAAACTAGCTGACCACATGCAGAAGATTAAAGCACAATCCCTACCTAATTTCCATACCCAAAAAATCAACTCTAAATGGATCAAAAACCTAAATGTAAAACATCAAACTATGAGAAAGTTTTTTAAAAAATCTGTTCTTGGTTATTCAGTTACTGTCTTTTCTTCCTATAACAAAAGGAGGAAGAAAGTTGGTGAAGAAAAAAAATTCTTACCTTAAAATACACATATTTGAAAAAATAAGCCAGTGGATAGGCTCCATTCTGACCAATCTGGTGGGTGTTCTAGATCTACGGATTAGGCAATGTGGGCCTTAAATCTTTGATTGTTGTGGCTATTCTCTGCTCTGCATCTACCATGACATCTGGAGGGTGCTCCATCTCTCCCCCTTCTTCTCCAGTGCAGGAATTCACAGAAGGAGGGGCCTGAAAGAAGCCAGTTCTAGCACTTTCTTATCCATGTTTCCAGGTTGTCACAGGGCAATACTGTGATCTTTAGGCTGCCAGCTGCACAGGAGAGACGAAGGAGGTTGATATGTCTCTAATCAGCCACTGAGGCTTAGCTGGGTCATTCTTAAAATCGCACTCTGGAAATTCCCTTATATTTGGATGCATTTCACTGAAAAATAGGCAGAAGAAAAAATTGAACAGGAGAACCTTTTGGAAGTTCTTGGAAACAACAGCATTTGGAGGTAAGGAAAGCAAGCATCTTGGAAAAATCAGTGGCTCAAATATAATTAAATAACTTCTGTAGGAATACAAATTAAGGAGAGGTACATGAGCGGTGAATTAGGAAAACATCTTGCTGGAATAGATTTAGGGAGAGTTGGGAAATCTAAACAGGTGTTTTCATATTCTAGAATAATGTAATGGGAAAAAAAGAAGAGAATAAATAAAAAAGTAAAAACCGGATTAGGCTGCGTCTGCAGTTAAAAGATTGGTCTATTTTCTTTTTATTGATTCTCAAAGTCAGACAATTTCCCCTTAATGGATTTGTGTTTTCTGATGACTTGGTGATGTTTATTAGACTCTTTTAAATTTTTGTACAGTTCTTCAACAACAGCAGTAACTTCTATTACACCAGAAAGCTCTAGTGAGCACTCTCGTTCTTCTCTGCTCCTCCCCCAGTCCAGGCGCTATGTGGAAAGGGTAAAAGTTAGGGTAATGTCCTTCTAACTTTAATTTTCTTTCTCCTTCTGTTTTACACTATATAGAAACAGCATACTTGAGCTTCCTTCTTCAGGGCGTACAAAAAATATTCACATATGCTATTCATTCATGTTTTCAATGCCAAAGATGATATTGTGACCCAACACTCTAGTAAGCACTGATCAGAAGGCTCACACCAGAAGCAATGAGTTGGCAATGTTCTCTTCAGTTTGTAGTCAATCACTCTACATTCCAGGTCAGCAACTGATTGAAGCAGGTCTGATAGGAAAAACATGAGTTCAAGAGACCAACCCACCCAGGTTCGTCCTTGGACAGTTGGATCCCAAATTCATGAATCAATCTCACTAAGTTACGACAGAGACAATGATACTTACCTCCTCGTGTGATCTTAAGATTAAATCAGACCTGATGGGCAAAATGCCCCAGGTAGTGGTGGTGCATAAGATACACCCAGTAAGGAACAGTCATCAGCAGTAATCACAGCAGGGGTAGAGAAAGTCAAGTGTCCTCATGGGAAGAAAAAAAAGGCTGTGATCCTGCAAATGTGTCCTGAAATTCTCACTGTACACCTGGGAGACAAAGGATTAAAATTTTGCCTCTAAATCTCCATAGCTATAAAATGGTATAATCATGTTTCCCACCTTAGAGGAGTATTAACAAAAGTAAGTGAAAACAGCACATTTCCCAGTGAATTATGTGTTCAAGGAAAGGTAAATCTTGCATTTGTACAGCACACATATAGAAAGTGCCAAAAATGTATACATTTTAAGAAAAAACTATATTAATATTGTAATATTCAATATATACTGATAGCAAAAGATGAATATAAGTCACGTTGACTTCTGCAACTACAAGAGGTGCTCAAAGTGGTTACCATCAGTGTCCAGATACTTCTGATTATGGTAAACATCTCTTAAAATGTGTATACTTTTTTTTGGCACCCCTAGTATTTTGATGTTAGGCATTGAACTCTGTCCCTGGGACAGTTCTCAGGAGCACAGAGCCCATGACTAATTTTACTGGCACCTGTAACAACAGCAAGAAGAAAAGAACTAATACTCAGATTCTCTGAACCAAAGTTCAATTTTTCTCCTTTTTATACATTACTACTGCAGGGGGAGGTGAAGGAATATGATTCAAAATGGAAAAGTATGCTGTAACCTTAATTCCGAGAATCCATGAGAAATAAAGAAGACATAAACAGAAATAAAGAAAAAGAGAGAAAAGGACGTGAGAAAAGACCTTCCTACATCTACAGAAAAGAATTACTAAAAGAAAATACACAAAATATCTGGCTATGATTGTTAGAACTAATGCTAATTCAATTTCCTTTTAAACTTTCCCACAATTTTTCAAAGTGTAATCAAAAAGCATGAGTTACTTTGATTACATAAAAAAATGAGTTAAAATAAGAAAATGTGGATATTCTCTAAAATTAAATTGAGAAAATAGACTGTCATACACATGAAATAAGACAGTCACTCATTGTTCTTTCTAAAATGTCACTTGGTTTAGCTTCCAATCACACTAGTAGGCTAACCTAACCCTTCAATCTCTTGACTGACTGGACTGAAGTTATAAGATTCCCATCAGTAGAAAGCAGATGGCTATTTTAAAGATATTATGGTCCACATGAGAGTAAGTAGAAGGATAGACAAGAAGTGTAAAAATGATGAAGCCATTTCGGGAAAAAAATAGCAAGTCCATTAGTAAAAATTCTATCATTTCTGGTAGCAAAACTATTTTAAGTCATACTTCCTGAACAAGAAAATAAATGACTCTTATTGAGTTATGGGATAATAGCTGTGCAATAATTTATGAGGCTTATGTTGTAGGTGTTTACTATAAAATATTCAGCTTCTACATGTAAATTAAGGAAGCTTGCAGTCACAGTTTGTGTGGAAAAATGCAGCCATCTTGCTGCCTGTTTTTTCAGCCTAGAACAAGAAATATTTTCGTGAGTAGTCATTGTGGTGAGAGAATGTTTCATCCATGACCAGCAAAAGAGCACATATCAATAGAACTGAATATCTTACCTCTGTGCTACGAAATGCTATACAGTGCCGCCGTCACATTTAATGGAGCAGGCAAAGTACAAAAGGAAACCTATCATCTTTAAACTATTAGACTCTGAAGAAGAAAGCCGGGACCAAAAACAGGGCAGGGTTGGTTTCCACGTGCCCTTAAGCACAACCTTAAGCAGAAGCATTTCAGAAATTGCCCTGTATTCGTTTCTTGTATTTTTTTTTCAGAGAGAAGCATTGTCTAAAATGATCTCAAGAATGCTATGCCACAGTACAAGAACTATTTTTATTGTAAAGAGAACAACCCCTTCTTTAAATGGGTAGTAATTTAAGCATTGAAATAGGTTTGCTTTGGCTGTTTTTTTTTTCAGAAGAGTGTCTTCATGTTTTTAAGAGCATATGGTCTTAATGTCTGCTAGCTCCACAGCTCCCACAAACACAATAACAAGATTTCATGACCACTTTCCTCCTCTCCCTAATCGAAATTCTCTTCATTTATTTCTTCAAGAGCTCAAATGCATTCCACAAATAGGCTCCATGGGCTCACATACCAGCCAGACAATGGCATCTTCCTGCTGTCTCTCCTTCTCACCTTAATGTCACCATCTCTTATATGTAAATCCACCTGGAAAAGTTTCATTTCCATCACTGCACTTCATGAAAATGCCACTGTCCATGCCAAAAGAGCAGTCTCTGGATAGCCCTAAATATTCAGGTCTTAACTTGCCAGATCGTAAAGGGCCCTGTGCAAAGCTTGGAAACATCATCTTTTCCCAAACCAACGACACTGCTTTTGAGTCTCACAAAGCCTCTCCTGCATATTTCTGTTAACTCCTATCGTATAATGCTTGCCCAGAATAACACCACATTTCTCATGAAAATGTGTTTCAAAAGCCCTTAATCACATTATCTCAAACCCAGTCTGTGAAATGTGAAGGGAGACCATAATATCTTCTCCATAGTCTACTACTCTCAACTAAAACCCCTCCCTCCTTTGCTAATTACAGAAGATCCTACTTGTGTCTCAATAGATTCCTGTAGCTAGTGGGCTGGGAGAAGAAAAGATGAGATACAGGAAGAGGATGATGCCTCTGTGGATTGTGTCTTGGTCTCAGCTCAGCCACTCTAAAAGCCTCGGATGTAAGACTCAAAGATGAAAGATTCCATTGTTAGGAACATTCATCACACATGACATTTACCCTCCAGCTGAAACAATATATGATGGAGTGGAGAGCTGTTGACCAGAAATGAGTAAATTTTGATTCCAGTCCTTGCTCTGCCTCCTCTAGTCTGTGTCCGTGGTTACACATAAGGGCAGGCACTCTGTCTTGTCCACAGCTCTATCCCTCTGCCCAACTACTGTCCAATTAATATTTTTTGCTCGAATGTCTTTGTACTTTCTCCCACCATCCATAAAGTGGAAATAATAACAGCTATCTTATCTGCCTAATGGAGCTATAAAGTTAAAAGATATGTGTGAACGTGTCTACCACATGGCCCCCTTATCCTTGTGAGCCAAAGCATACTCCTAATCAAGTCTGATAAACACAGCATCGTGCTGCTGTAACTCCTTATGCAGGAAAAGAACCAGGCCTGGCTTGCCAAATCCTCCCTTGAAAGTCCTCAGACATCTCCTTCAGATGCTCCTTCACTATCAAAATATATGAGCACTTTTCCTCAAGATAATCTGCTTTTATTCAAACACTAGCCTTCAAGAAGCATTTTTAATGTGCTTATAATTTTCATCCCAAATATCTTCTGCTATTTTTCACTGTAAAATGCTAGTGCTGCAAAAGTCAACACACACACACACACACACACACACACACACACACACACACACACACAAGTTCCTAATAATGCAACTACCAGACGATGGACCCTTTACCTACCTGGGTTCCCAAATTACCCCCAAAAGCAGAATCCCTTGTAATCCTTTGTGACACCAGTGTGTCTCACTGAACATGTCACAAGAGCAAGAAGCACGCTTTCATTGTGTCAAGCCACTAGAATTTCAAGATTAATCTATGACCTCAGCGTAGCTTAGCCTACCCTGAGAAATGCAGGCTCATGATAAAAAAAAAACCCACTTTATTTGGATTTTTAAATAGTTTTGTAACCATTTAAAATAGTTTTTAACTATTGCATGAGTTAAGAATATGCTGGGAGACAGTGCCCACAGTAAAAAGCCCTGTATGTGAGGGGTCAGGACCTCAGAACCCATACCCTCAAACCCCCTATTTCTTGTGTAACCTTGGTCAACTTGTTATATGATATTGTACTGTATATTGCCTTTTTCGCTTCTATTAGTAAGTGAAGAGAGAAGACTAAATTAAATTGAAGGAACTTTCAGTTCTGCCAGGCGTGGTGGCTCACGCCTGTAATCCCAGCACTTTAGAAGGCAGAGGCAAGAGGTTTTCCTGAACCCTTGGATTTGAGACCACCTTGGGCAACATGGGGAGACCTTGTCTCTACAATAAATCAAAATATTAGCTGGGCGTGGTGGCACACCTGTAGTTCTAGCTACTTGGAAGGTTGAGGTGGAAGGATCGCCTGAGACCAGCAGGTCGAGGCTGTGGTGGCCATAAGCAGCACACCACTGCATTCCAGCCTGAGCGACAGAGTGAGACTCCAACTGAAAAAAAAAAAACTTTTCAGGTCTAGCATTCTATAAATGAACTTCTGGTTTCCTGTCTGGAAACCTACCCACTATCTATAACTTTCTTTCTGTGGCACTATGCTTTTATTTTTAAGCTAAAAAATTACTGACTAGCAACTGTTCGTAACCCAACTTATTTATAAGCTTAGGGTTATACTAGGTTAAAATATTTCTTACTGTGGGGTTACTTATAAATCCTCTATTTATATAGAAGTAGCTCTACCTTAAGAAACAAGTTTTGTTTGTGTTATGTGCATGTTTTATGACCATGCAGTGAACATGCCTACAATCTGTGTTTAACTAAACAGAATCAAAAATTAAAGAGCATCACTAGTGGGTGAACAAAGTGGTGATGATCTGATTCAGGGTAGTAATAAGGTGCTTTAAACAGAAACAGAAATGGAAGATAAAGAAACCAAGTTATCTTCAAAGCAAATTGAATAGAGCCTGCTGGAGAATGGCCCACATAATAGGGAAGTAACCCTTTTCAATCCATAAGGAAGGACCAGTTCTAGCTCGATTCTCCTGCCATGGAGCTCACAGAGGGCTTTAGAAATATTATATTACAAGAGATCACGCGCAAATGTTTCTGGAAAGGGTGTGGAAGAACCGAGCCCCTTTGTTTTGATATGAATTAAGTTTTCATCTCCAGTTTTGGAGTTGAACGACTGGCTCTTGCTCCGGTTTTTCCCTCTAACGTTTGCCCTGGCTGTAGCACTAAGCTTCAACTGCATCAATTAGCATCTCATGCTTTGCCCAATTCATTTCCTGCTTGTCGCCTAACATGTTACTTGAATCATTTTCAAATTCTTTCTTCTGAACAAACCTATACTTATTCCATGATTGGGCACTGACATAATCAAGTCATGTTTGTTCATTCATTCTTACTGCTTAGACCTGTGTTTGGGAAAATGAATACCTTTTACTCTTGAAAAATGGATTAAAATGCAAATTTCTGCAAGCTGATTTTGTCATAAATACTGATTAATATTCCTTGGTTGAGTTACCTGAGCTTTAACTTAAATAGAGACACACACACACTCGTTCACACACATATACATACAAAGAAAGTAGAATAGGTTGTATGTTAGAATTTAAATGGATAATAAAAATATATGACCTCTAAGGAGTGTGTATATATATCCATACTCTTTGTGTTCTCCTACAGTTCAGAGAAGATATTCTTCCTGCCAGAGAGCTAGAGGCCCTCAACTTGCTGCTTTAAAGTCAAAGGAGGCTACGATTCAAGAGAAAGGAAATGAAATCTTGTTCCTTTCTAGGCCCAAGAAACAGTTGGAAGAAGAACCAAGAGAGGGAGAGGCATGGGCCAATCAGATGCATCTGCCCAACTTCCCCTTTGAGGCAGGAGAGCAGTTGAGGTGTGGGTTAAGGGAAGGTAACACCAGAAACACGGGATTCCTTCAGCTTCCATCCCCACTTGGGCTTCTGAGAGGATTCCAACTTGCAGGCAATCTTCAGTGGGTGAGTATTCGTGGCCTGCAGAAGGAAGACTTGAAGTTTTACTGAGGGTCTGACTGCAGAATTTGCTAGGGTGGTTGCAGTAGTGGGATAATGAGAGTCAGTAACAAGGACAACAAGAGGGCTGATGGTCTATGTTCACATGCATGGGAATCATAACTGATTGAGTTCCAGCTCTGGAACTGAACTCTGCCATTCTTCAAAAAGCCTTCGTTTCTTATCACAAATCTGGATGCTGGGAATATTCACTGTGGCTAAGTTGGTCATGTTTTCTTTTTAAATCATTTTAATGTAGGAAAAAAGATTAGAAAATGTATATTTTAACATAAAATGCATCATGAATTTATGTGAAAATTTTAATTTCAAAATAAGCTCTATGAGACATTTTAGATCATCTTATCCACCTTACATCTTCTCACATTCTGCAAATCCCATTTCTTAATGTCAAAAAAGTTAATTAACTCATTTTCTCCATCATGCTCTATAGAGACAGTCTCAGAATAACAAACTAGCACTATCATCAATAATTTATGATTTTTTGAGAGGAGTAATTCTTTTGGTCCTTAGGGTATATCCCACTAGGATTACTGTGTTGTTAAAGTTACTTCCAATAGTTGATTCTGTATGGTTACTGTTGGCTAGATACTGACTTAAGTTCATTTGTTTCATTTCACTTCTGACTTTTGAGGGCTATATTTTAAATTTTTATTCTCTTTTTTAATTGCACAACAGATTTACATTGTAGTAGAACCAAATATACAAAGCAGAGAAATCTAACTTCTGCAGCTGTTGCCTGCACCCTACTTCCTCCCTTCCACTTGGGTAACTTTAAAATTTTAATGTATGACTTATTCCTACATTTGTAATGTAAGAATATATATGTGTATGAATATATGCTTATCTGCCCTTTTTCTTAGATAGATCTTAATATATTATACACAAATTTCCCCATCTTGCTTTTTTACACAAAAAAGTATATTTTAGAGATTGATTCAAGTAGTATAAAGAAATATTCCTCATTCCATTTGAAATATGCATAGCTCTCTATCATGTTTTTGTCATAGTTTCTTCAATCAGACCTCTTATTAAGTCAAAAGGTAAATACCTGTAAACCTTTGCTAGATATTGTCAAGTTCTCCTCCATAAGTATTATACAGTTTTTCAATCCTACCAGTAAAGGCTGAGTTTGCCCATTTCCACACAATCTACCAACAGATTATTTTAATCTTTTGGAGTTCTCCAGTCTGAGAAAATGTATTCCATAGCAGTTTTAATTTGCATTTTTCTGGTTTTCATATGGCTAAGAGGCATTTGTATCTTGTTTGCCGTGGATTGAGTGCTCATACCTGTAGTCAATTGTTTTTCTACATTTTTTCCTATATTTCTGGAGGCTATTATATTTTAGAGATATTCATAGTTTGTGAATATTTTGCAAATGTATTTCCAGATGTGTTGTTTTTCCTTTTACTTTGCTTATGTTTCTGTTGTTGTTTTGTTTTGTGTTGACAAGGGGGCAATTGTCACACAATAGTGATTTTTTTAATGTAATCACATTTATCATCTTTTACTGTTTCTGAATTTCTTAATGCTTAAGAAAGTTTTCTTTGCTATTTAGTTATAGAGAAATTCATCTATATTTTTGTCTCATACTGCTTGATGACATATTTTCACACTTAAATCTCTGATGTATTTGCAATCTCCAGAATTCAGTATGAGACATGGATTTCTTTATTGCATAGTCTTACATATTAAAAGTTCCAATGTGCCAGGCTCGGTGGCTCAGCCTGTAATCCTGCGCCTTTGGGAGGCTGAGGTGAGTGGATTGCCTGAGCCCGCGGGTTCGAGACCCGCCTGGGCAGCGAGACCTCATCTTTACAATAAATCAAAAAATCAGCCGGGCATGGTAGCGCATGCCTGTAATTCCGGCTACTCGGAAGGCTGAGGCAGAAGGATCACCGGAGCCCAGCAGGTCGAGGCTGCGGTGGCCGGGAGCGGCCACTGCACTCCAGTCTGGGTGACAGAGTGAGACTCCAACTCAAAAAAAAAAAAAAAAAAAGTTCCAATGCCACATATTAAAAGTTCATCCATTATCTGCTTATTTAAAATGCTCTTTTTGTTGTACTGACAAATATCATTATGCATTTAAATCTGTGACTAGATTTTCTATTTTGTTCCATTGTTCTGTCCGTGTGAACCAGTACCAAACTTTAATAGCAAAGGCTTCATATAATCTTTCACTATTTCGTAGAGAGCAGTCCAACCTCTTGGTCTTCAGGGCTTTCCTGTTCTTCTTGTTCATTTTTCTACAAATTAAGGCCAGAAAAAAGCCTGAAGGCATTTTTATGCAGATTATATAAAGTATCTAAATCATTTTAGTAATAGCTGATATATTCATGATGTTGAATCTTTCTATTCAGAAACATGGCATGCCTTTTTATTTATTAAATTCTGTTTGTTTCTTTTCAGATGTGTTTTATAATTTTCCTTATAGAGAATTTGAAATTACTTATTAAGTTAATGTCATGTGTATTTTTTTTTGTTGGACTGTCTTAAACACAGTCTTCTATTCCATTATATTTTCTAACTGGATTATGAGACTTTTTATAACCTACTACTTTACAAAATTTTCCAAATTATTTTATTATTTAAAGTAATTGTTCCTTTACTTATCTGAGGTTTTCCCAATATATAATCACATCATCTGTAAGTAGAGACAGTTTTGCCTTTTCTTTTTCAATTCTTAATGTCTCTAATTGCTCTATTTTTATCTAATTGCATTGAGTAATTCTTCTAATATAATGTAAAATGAAAGAAGAGATAGTAAACATCCTTATTATTTTCCTGAGTTTAACAAGAATGTCTCTAGCATTTTTCCACTAAGATGAAGCTTTTGGGAATGAAATACACACACACGTGTGCACACACACCGTGCATATTATAAGCTAAGGAAGTACTGTATCCATTAACATCTATGTTATTTGGTCTCTTTCACATGAATGGGGATTGAATTTTGTCAAATGTATTTTCTGTATCTATGAAGACAATCATATTATTTTTCACCTGAACTCTAATATGATGGGTTGTACATATGGATTGCTCACTATTAAACTGCCCTTGCAATTCTGGAATAAACCTTACTTGGTGATATTTTCTGAATTTTAATATACTGTTGGGTTGGGCTTGCTGATATCTTATTTAAGCTTTTAAATCAATACTAATAAGTGAAATTGGTCCTTGGTTTCCTTTACGTTGCAATCTTTGTCAAGCTGGGGAAGCTATAATATACTTGCCTTACAGAAAGAATTTTAACATTTCCCATCTTATTCTATACTCTGGTTTGAATAGAATTCAAGTTATCTTATTCTTAACAATTTGATAGATATACCTTGTGAGTCATATGGGTTACTCTGAGGTGAGGAAACTTTTTAACTCATTTCTCTATTATTTCTATTGTAATTGCAGTTCACTTTTGAACAACATGGGTTTAAACTGTATGAGTCTACTTATACGTGGGTTTTCTTCCACCTCGGCCACCCCTGAAACAGAAAGACTTGTCCTTCCTCCTCCTCTTCCTCCTCAACCTATTCCACGTAAAGATGAACAGGATGAAGACCTTTATGATGGTCCATTTCTGCTTAACAAATAGTAAATATACATTATTTTCTCCTCCTTATAATTTTATTTTGTTAATTTTGTTATTAAATTTTATTTTATTATAGAGATGTGGGATACACGTAAGGATTAACTGCTTAAGTAGTTTGCATGCAGGTGAAGTTTGGACCTCAAACTGGCCCTCATTCCCCCTGGTATAGAACCAGGTACCCTTTTGTTGTTAAATGTTTCTCCCTCCTCCCCACACCCCCTCTCCCTCCAGCAATGCCCAGTGACTGCCGAACCTACCCCATGCTAATGTGATTAATGTTCAGGTCCCACCTATGAGTGAGAACATGTAGTATTCAGTTCTTTGTTTCTGTGATAGAGCACTTAGTATGGTGGTCTTCAACTCCACTCAATTTGCTGCAAAGTCCATGATTTTGTTCTTCTGTATGGCTGTGTAATACTCCGTCATGTATATGTACCACATTTCCTTTATGCAGTCTACTTTCGATGGGCAGTAGTGTTGGTCCTATGTTTTTGCTATTGTGAATAGTGTGAAAATAAACATACATGTGCAGGTGTCTTTTTGGTAGAATGATGTATGTTTCTCCAGGTATATTCCCAGGAGAGGGATTGCTGAATCTCATGGAAGGTCAATTTTTAGTTCTTTTAGGAATCGACTGTCCACACTGCTTTCTATAGAGGTCAGACTAGCTTCCACTCCCACCAATGGCAAAGTGGCATACCCTTTTCTTCACACCTGTTCCCGTATCTGTTGTTTATTTATTTGTTAATGATGGCCATCCTTACTGGAGTTAGGTGGTATCTCATTGTAGTTTTGATTTGCCTTTCTCTGATGAGGCTGAACATTTTTTCATGTATCTGATGACTGCTTGTGTGTCTTCTTTTGAAAAGTCTTTGCCCACTTTTTAATGGGTTTTTTTTCCCCCTTTCACTTTGAGTTCCTTATAGACCCTGGATGTTAGGCTTTTGTTAGATACATAATTTGAAAATATTTTTTCCCCTTCTGTTGGTGGTCTCCTCACTCTCTTGATGGTTTCTTTTGCTGTGCAAAGGGTTTTCAGTTTGTTGAGGTCCCACTTGTCTATCTTAACTTCATTCATTTCTTAATGGCATTCATTTTTGGGGATTTAGTCAAGAATTTGTTTCCTACTCTGATGTGCATAAGGGTGTTTCCTACATTTTCTTCTAGGATTCTTATACTTTAAGACTGCTTAAACATTTAATAATTATGACCCTAAGTATTGTAGGTACCAAGTAAATAATTGTAGAATGAATACATGCATGATGCAGAGAATGTTTCTTACATGCATCTTGGAAAATTTGTACATGGTGTTGACTTTTGTACATGGTGATAGGTAGGGATCCAGTTTCCTTCTTTTGCAGGTGGTTAGCCAGTTTTCCCAACATCATCTGCTAAATATGGTTTCCTTTCCCCAGTGGTTGTTATTGGTGACTTTGTCAAAAATGAGTTGGTTGAGAGACTGAGGTTTTGTTTCCAGAATCTCTGTCCTGTTCCATTGGTCTATGTGCCTATTCTTGTACCAATTTCCGGCTGTTTGGGTCACTGTAGCCTTGTAATAAAGTTTGAAGTCTGAAAGTGTGATTTCTCCTTTTGCTGAGGATTGTTTTGGCTATTTGTGCTCATTTTTGTTTTCAATGATTTTCTGTATTGTCATTTTCATGTCTGAGATGTTGGTAAATTGATGAGGATTGCATTGAATCTGTAGATTGTCTTGGGTAGAATGGACATCTTGGCAGTATTGATACTTCCGAACATGACCATGGAAAAGGTTTCTTCCAGTTCCTTTAAACTACCTCAATATCTTGCTCCCACCAATGAACAGAATTTTACCTAGAACCAAACTTCCTTAATTGATGACTCATGTTTCTCTGGACTGCCATCATGGGTTTGTTCCAGTGCTCATACACATTCAATCCCTGGTTGTTAAGGACTGAATTGTGTCCCTCCAAAATTCATGTGTTAAAGATTTATACCCCAGTACCTCAGAATTTATTTTGATATTGGGTCTTTAAATAGATAATTAAGGTAAATGTAGATCATTGGGGTAGTTTCTAATATGATTCATAAATAAAGATTAGGACATGGACACATAGGGAGAAGACCCTGTGAAGAGAGAGAGAGAGAGAAGCCAGTCATCTACAAGCCAAGAGAACTTACAAGTAGCCAACCCTGCTGACATTGTGATTTCTAACATCCAGCCTCCAGAATTGTAAGAAAATAAATTTATGTGGTTTAAACCACCCAATCTGTGGCACTTTGTTATGGCACCTTATTTGATTAATAAGAAAATGAAAGGAGAGAAAAGTATACAGGCTAGGGTCAACCTCCAGATAGAACTTACCCCCACAGGGCTATTTATGCATGAACATTCCTTTATCTCAATAGAAAGCACTTATTGAGAAAAAGCCAATCTACATCAAAATTGTTTTCACTCTGTAAATGGTCACTAGTATATACTTTTATTGGAAACTGGTATAAAAGAAATAGTAATAGTAATACAAAGTAGAAGTAACAGTAATAGCAAAAATATTAATAAAGTGATAATAAGTAGGAAAATATTAGTAAAACTGGTTACTGAGCATATATTATTAGTCAAATAGTATACTGTTAATTTTGAAAGTATTGTTTTAGCTGGGCTTGGTGTCTTAGCCTATAATCCTGCACTTTGGGAGGCTGAGGTGAGTGGATTGCCCGAGCCCGCAGGTTCGAGACCCGCCTGGGCAGCGAGACCTCATCTCTACAATAAATCAAAAAATTAGCCGGGTGTGGTAGCGTGCGCCTGTAATTCCAGCTACTCGGAGGCTGA
>NW_007255539.1:166910-188320 GCF_000164805.1 Carlito syrichta
CACTCCAGTCTAGGTGACAGAGTGAGACTCCAACTCAAAAAAAAAAAAAAGAAAGCATTGTTTTATTTTTAATTCTCAGCATCCAAAGAATTCTTCTCCTCAGCCTTCTCTTACAGATGGGGAAGTTGGTGTTCACAGAACTAGAAACTTACCTAGAATATGTCAGTAAGCCGTAAAAGTAGATTTTTACCCAGACCTAACTGATGTACACTCTCTTTCTACTACAGCAGACATGTTTTTCAAAAAATTATTCATTATCAATTTTCATCAAGAAGAATAAATACAAACATCATTTTATGTAACATGACTGATAAAGATGAAAATGATTTTAAAGCCTGCCTGGAAAGGAAAGTAGACTTATAATCAGCACACGATAAATCATCTTTTTCTTTCACAGAAATAACTATAATCAAAGCTGTTCTCATATTTCATGGATGCTAACCTGCTTTCTAATGACTTGTATTTCAAACTTGAGCTCAGGCACAAATAGAAGATGAAATGGAAAATGTATACATACATTTGCATTAGCAAGAAGAATTCTCAGATTACTTGGTATAAACAGTTTTATGCTCCAAGAGGATAATCTGCTTTACCACATTTTAAAAGTATATTTAAAAAGTTTTAATTTAAAAAATATTACCAGCCTTAAGTGGATGTAAGAACTTTGAATATCCACAGAACTTAATGAAAGAAATGTTAGCAAATATATCATAGTTGTAAGAACACTGAAGCATAATTTAAATATACAACTCATGTTGGCATATTTTGGAGAGATTGTGTTTTCTTCCTTTGAACTATTTTCATGTCTATTAAATTTAAGAGGATTTATTTAATTTAAGAAGCTAATTTATTCTATATTAATTTATCAAAATGTATCTTGCCTTTACCTTTACATTTTGTCAAAATTTTAATGTATTAGAGTTGTGTCTCATTGTGGTATCATTAGAAATTATGACTGAATTATTCAGAGGAAATTTATATTATTTTTCTATATACAGTTTGTGTGAAGTAAAACACTAATCTAATCTCTAGGAAAAATAACATAAAGAAAGGCCAGTTGAACTTAGCAGATTCTGTCAAAAGACAGAATTAAACATTCTGAGGGAATGATGTTGATGTATTTTAACTCCATCAATAATTATTTTATCTTTAAACAAGAAAGAGTCAATATTTTATAGGTGAGTTCTGGTCTAAATAAAATCCAACCACCACCATCAGCCCTGTATAATCACTATTGTGTGAGACTTAAATGCTTCATTTAGATCATTTATTTGTTTTCCAGATAAATGTTATGACTTTAGAATCTGAAATCAAGAGTTGATTAAACCATTGTCATTTGTAATGAATTATGGTGATTGAAAATTGAGCAAGCAATCTTCTGTTTTCTTCCAAATGAAACTAACTTATTAATAAGGAATTCCTGGGGTATGGCTGTTTTGGATAATGCTGTTAGTATTTTTTCAGTAGAATAATATTTATATGGTGTATCTGAGGTAAGTACCAAACTTCTCCTCATAGTACAGAAGAGGAAAATGAAACACTTTCCGGCCCAAATCTTGATTACTGAGAGGTGAAATGTGCTCATTATCTACTGTGACATAATAAATTACCCCAAAATACAACAAAAAACATTATTTCACAATTTCTGAGGGACAAGAATTCCAGTGTTGGAGCTGAGTGGGTCTGACTGGGAGTCTCTCGTGAGGTTGCAGTCAAGATGTCATCCAGGGGTGCTGTCATCTGAAGGCTTGACTGAGGCAGGAAGATCCTCTTCCAAGATAACACAGCCACATGCTATTGGCAAGGAGGCTTCATTTCTCAAATTCTTTTGGTAGAAGTCCTGGTCTCTTGCCACAGGACAATGTGTTCTCACAATATGGCTGCTGGCTTCCTCCAGGAAATGAGTGATCCAAGACAGAATGCAAGGGAAAGACCCAACATGTGCTCTCTTTGGCCTCTTCTAAGAAGGGACACACCTTCACTTCTGTCACACTATGTTCATTAGAAGTCAGTCTCCAAGTACCGCTCACACTAAAGGAGTAGGGAATTGTGATCCCTTTTTGAAGGGACAGGCATTAAAGAATTTGTGAACATATTTAAAACCACTTCCCAGAAAATTTGTCTTCAGAAGCTATTTCTTTTTGGAGGCATGCATAGTTTGAGTAAAGGGAACAAATTTTAGGTCAACAGTTCAATGAATACATGTATGGATATGTATGTATGGGTGTAAATATGCACGTACGCACACATGTGTGTACATGTGTGTGCATACATAAGTACGTGTTGTATGTATACTCACATACATGGTTACATAGATGTATACACATGTATATATGTGTGTTGTGTGTAAATACATATACATATATGTCTCTGAGAGTTATCCATGTTATTTCTGTGGTTGTAATTCACTTTTTTAATTGCTGTATACCATATCATTTTAAGAATATAACAATTTTATGTATTCATTCTACTGTTGAATATCTGGGTCATTTCCAAGTTGGGTCTGTTACAAACAGTGCTTTGCAAACATTCTTTTTCATGTTCTTTGGTGGGCAAATATACTCGTTTTATTCAGTATTTAGGATTATAATTTCTGGTTCATAGGATAAGTTTATCTTCAGCTTTAATAGAAAATGGGAGTTTTCTAAAATACTTGTGCTAGGCTGGGTGCAGTGGCTCATGACTGTAATCCCAGCATTTTGGGAAGTGAAGGCAAGAGTATTGCCTGAGCCTAGGGGTTCGAGAGCAGCATGAGCAATTTGATGAGACCTCCTCTCTACAATAAATCAAAAAAAATTAGCTGGGTGTGGCAGTGAGCACATGTAGTTCCAGCTACTTGGAAGACTGAGGCAGAAGAATCATCTGAGTTCAGCAGATTGAGGCTGTGGTGGCCATGAGTGTGCCACTGCACTCCAGCCGCCTAGGTGACAGAATGAGACTCCAACTCAAACAAAACAAAACAATGAAACAGTTGCTCCAATTTACACTCCTACATATACACAATGGAAATTCAGATAGTTACATTCTTGTTAACACTTGGTGTTGGCCATTTTTAAGATTTTAATTTTTCTGGTAGGCGGGCATGCATTTCCCTGGTTACAGCTGATGTGAGAACCTTTTTATATGTGTGAAGGTAATTTGAATATATTATTTTACAAAGTGTCTGTTCGTGTCATTTGGCCATTTTTTCACTGGAACATCTGCCTCATGTTAATTCACAAACATTCTTTCTGCATGAGAAGTGTGAGCCCGAAGTATATGTGTTGCAAACATTTTGTCCAATTTCTTTTTCCTTTTATACTCTTCCTAGAGTGTCTTTTGATGAACATGAATTTGTAATTTTTACTAAGTTCAATTTTTCATTTTTAGTCTATATTCTTATAACCTAGTTGCTTAGACAGATAAATTTAAATTTAGAAGAAAGAGAATAGCAATGTATTTTGCCTTCTAGATAAGTCATGTAAAATATCAATTCATACTCAGTTATTCAAAGGCAAGAGTTTAAGGAAGAGAAGACCGATTATTTTTCAGTTCAAGCATAAATGTCCAGGGAAGGATGAAGTGAACACAAGGGTAAATCCACATACAGCTGTGGTTTTGCTTTTGTTTTTTGAGTTAGGGTCTTACTCAGTCACCCAAGCTAGAGTGTGATGGCAATATCATGGCTCACCGCAGCCTTGATCTTCTGGGCTCAGGTGATCCTCCCACCTCAGCCTCCTGAGGTGTTGGGACTATCGAAATGTGAAGGTAATTTGCTTGTAGAGATGAGATTTCGCTATGTTGCTTAGGCTGGTCTCAAACTCCTGGCCCCAAGCAATCCTCCCACCTTGGCCTCCCAATATGCTGGAATTACAGTCGTGAACCACCACACCCAGTCAAGATATGATTTTATAAATGTGGCTTGGCTCCTGTTAGAGATGGGATGGTGGAACTGGGTGAAGTGGCTTACTCCTGTCATTCCAGAAGAATGTACGTATTCTAGAGAAAATTGTACACAGGCACACCAGGAATATATGCAGAATGGCCTTTATAGCAGCACCATTTCTAACAGAAAAAAATGTGAAAATACCCCACATATCCACTGAGAGCTGATTGGACAGAAATAAGGCTATAGATCACAGAGTGAGATACCATGTCCTATAGAAAGTGAATGCATGACAGCTGTATGATCATTCTGGACGCATTTCCAAAATAGACCAGACGTGAAAGGTCCTGGATAATAAGATTCCATTCAGATAAATTCAAAACAGAATAATCTAAATGGCTGGGGATACTCACTACTTGTCAAAGAATAAAGGAAAGCAAGAGAATGAGTAACACAAACTGTAGGAGTCCAAGTCTGGAGCAGCCAGGGCAGGAAGAGGCTGTGTTCTTAAGCAGGAGCAGCTGGTATACCATTTTATTCTTTATATTTACATTTATGTTAAATGTGCTCTTTTGTATGTATGCCATATTAAAAGTTAAAAAGAGCTCTTCTTTCATATATTTCAAAATATTTTATAATGTTCTAAATTAATTTATTTCACACCTTTTGTTAGCTGTGTTCCTAGGTATTTGGTTGCTTTTATATTTGCTTTTTATAATTGTGTTTATTGCTAGCATGTTAAAATGCTGCTGATTTTTGTATATTGTTCTTCCATATGAGAACATTGTTAAACTCTCTTATATGAATAATTTACTTATAAATTATGTGGTATTTTCTATGTAGATAATCATGCCATCTTCAAATAATGACAGTGTATTTTCCTTCTCAAAGCTTTGTTTCTTTCTTCTTGTCTTATGACAATAAGTAAAAGTTTCAGAACACTGTCTAATAAAAGTGGTGATGGTGGCTATCCTCAGTTTGTTCCTGATTTTAAAGGGTCCTCGTTGAATATTATACTGCTATAGGTTTCTGTAGATGTCCTTCATCAGGTTTTGAAAGTTTTCTTTCATACATAATTTGCTATAAATATGTAGACTAAGTCATTGCTGAATATAACCAGTGATTTTTCCGAAGCTGATGAGATGATTATATAACTTTTCTTTCTTAATCTCTTAATGTGGTAAATTACTTTCCTATATTAGTCAGATTTGGTAGCATAATTATCTAGAAATTTGTACATTCTTGTTTTCACATTTAGTGGCATAAGAAGTTGGTAATGATATTCTTATCTTTTCAATCACTATAGCATCTATAGTAACATTGTATCTGATATATAGTTATGTATAGCATCAGATTTTGTAACATTTTCATTTCTAACTGATAAATGAGACATACTGGGGCACACTAAAAAACAGAATTATTTCTTAGAAGGTGGTTCTTTTGTAGTGGAGGCTTCCCCTATTGGTTAAGTGTACCAGCTAGTGGTGTTGTGAGAGGCTGAATCTGACTTCAGTTAATTTGTGTGTGTGTGTGATTATCTCAAAAAGTGGCCCAATTCATGATGGGTGATTTACAACAGCATTGGCCTGAATGACACTGAGTGTTCAGGAGTTTTTGACCAAAAATATCATGACTCCCATGCCCCACTCTCGTTATTTGCCAGATCTCACGCCGAGCGACTTTTTTGTTTGTTTGATTTCCCTGGATAAAAAGAAGCCTGAAAGGGAAACGTTTTGCTGATGTGGAAGATATATATAATATATATCACATATTTATATAAACACGCACACACAGAGTCATGCATCATTCAGTGATGGGGACGTTTTCAGAAATGTGTCATTAGGTGATTTGGTAAACATCATAGAGTGCACCCACACAAACCTAGGTGGTATAGCCTACTTCATACCTATGGCCTGTGTTACAGCCCACTGTTTCTCAGTTACAAACCTGTGCAGCATGTTACTTTACTGAGTACCATAGGCAGCTGTAACACAATGGTAAGCATTTGTATATTTAAACATATCTAAACACAGAATAGGTAGAATACAAATATGGTACACAAGATTAAAAAAATAGTACACCTGTATATGTAACATTCTAAATTAATTTGTTGTACACCTTTTGTTAGATGGGTTCCTGTGTATTTTTTATTTGGTTACTATTATATTCACTTTTCATAAATGCATTTATTGCTGGCATGTTAAAATGCACTTATGGCCAGGTGCAGTGGCTCACACCTGTGATTCCAGCACTTTGGGAAGCCGAAGCAAGAGGATTGCCTTAGCACAGGAGTTCATGACCAGCCTGGGCAACATGGTGAGACCTTGTCTTTGCAATAAATAAAAAATTAGCCAAGCGTGGTGGCACATGCCTGTAGTCCCAGCTTCTTGGAAGACTGAGGCAGAGGAATCACCTGAGCCCAGCAGGTCAAGGATGCGGTAACTGTGATCGTGCCACTGCACTCTAGCCTGGGCAACAGAGTGAAATTCTGACTCAAAAGAATAAAAAATAAATTTTGTAAAAGTGCACTTATGATGAGTGAAGCTTGCTGGAGGTTACTCTGGATGAGTCAGTCAGTGAGTGGTAAATGAATGTGAAGGCCTAGAACATTCCTGTACGCTATTGTCAGCTTTATAAACGTAGCACACATAGGCTACACTAAATTTATGTTTTAAATTTTTACTTCTTCAATAATAAATTAACCTTAGCTGACTGCAACTTTTTTGCATCATAACCTTTAAATTTTTTTAAACTTTTGGATTTTTTTGTAATAATACTTAAAACACGAACAGCTGTATAAAATGTTTTACATTCTTATTTTATGAGCTTTTTTCTATTTAAATTTTGTTAACCATTTAAACCTTTTTGTTTAAAACTGAGACACAAACACACACATTAACCTAGGCCTACACAGGGTCGGGCTCACCAATATCACTGTCCTGCACCTCCACATCTTGTCCTTCAGGGACAATAACAAACACGGTGCTGTCATCTCCTATGATGATAATCTCCTCTTCTGGAATACTTCCTGGAAGACCTGCCTGAGGCTATTTTACAGTTAACGTTTCTTTTTAATAAGTAGAAAGAGTACACTCTAAAATAACTATTAAAATTATGGTAAATGCATAAACCAGTAACATAGTCATTAATTATTACTATCAAATGTACTGTGCATAATTGTATGTGCGATACTTTTACACAACTAGTAGTGCGGTAGGTTTGTTTACACTGGCATCACCACAAACATGTGAGTAATGCATTGCACTACAGTGTTATGAAGGTAACATGTCACTAGGCAATAGAAATAGCTCGGCTTCATTATAATCTTATGGAACCACTGTCATTGACTGAAATGTCACTGTATGGAAAATCACTATAAATACACACACACACACACACACAGACACACAGACACACACACATACATATACATGACACAGCTAAAATCAATCTCTAAGAGAAAAATTAATAGAATCTATCTTTGCAGATCTATCTCGTGTTCTCCAGGAAAATACAGAGTCTAAGATTCTGTAAAATCATCAAGTTCATTGCCTAGAAATAAATGTATTGCTATGAGTATAGCCACAATGGGTAACATCTGAAAAATACCTGGGATATCACTAGAAATGATTAGTTATAAGTGTTTCGTCTTTGTCCTTCCCCTGCATGCAGTGTCTTTCCAAGATTGCATTAAGTACCTCTCGAGGTCTGAGGTTAAGATTTTTTGACAAGTCAGGAAAAAGGAAGTTTGTCACGTTTTTATCATGATTTTGTATAACAATTTAACAGTAATGAGATTCATGCTTAACCTGTCTGTCAGCTGTACATAGCCATTATACCCGTATATCAACTGTACTCACAATTCCTTCCCAAATATATCACAAGGAAGGATGGCTTATGATCTCTCCACCTGGATTTGTACTATGAGGTCATTAGAACCCAGGAAAGAAGAAAACTAGTTTTCCAGTGGAGAGGGAGGGCAGACCCTCTTTATCACATGCTTTGTTACTTTCAGAGCAGTGAAAGGATTTATGCAAATGATGCAGCTAGTGAGTAAGGAAGGATCTAGAGTCTTGCTGTAACTGGAACTCCCAGTCTAGGACTCTTTCAAGCGACAAACGTGTCAGAGGAGGTAGCATTGCCTTGATGGGAAGACCATGGAGGGGCTGCTCTTTGAATATAACCTTCATTCCTCCTGGCAGACCAGATGTCAGACATCATTATCCATTCAGTGAAGATCAAAATGGAATGTACTGAAAGGGACCATTATTTACTGAGCTTTGCCCTAGCTAAGTACTACCAGTCTTAGACTGACTAGAAGGCTTTTATTAAAGCATAAATAAAAAGTGGACAGATGGCATTGAAGTTTCCCTGAGACGTTTCAAAAGACCATATTCTTTAGAAGAACTAGGACTTCCCTTGGAGCAAAGCGATAGGTTACGCGGCTCTAGAGAGAATAAATAAAATGGTCTGATGTTCATTTTTCATTCTCTGTAAAATATTGATGTAGTACCATTGTCAAAATCTATTTGCCAAACTGTTTAGTGTGCCTTAAATTACAACCTTTTATGTTTCTGGATGCAAAAAAACATCATCTTTCAAAATGTTCAAAAATAATTGTTGTTAGGGAAGAAAAGAATATTGAATTCCAATGTATATGTTTAATAACAAAACCATCAATGTTGCATTTTAAAGAAATTTTGTGTAGGTTTCACAATCTAGCAAAAGACATACCTTCTGACTATTTACATACGTACTGAATATTTCTGTTATCTTTACAATTAGTTTCGAAAAGATCATTTGTGTCAACAGTTTCATATGCTATTATTAAATTTTATCATTTATTCCTAGCATTTGTAAGTATGTGCTTTGATAGTTTAAATATCCCAGCTACAGGAGGATAACCCAAACAGAACATGCATTGATTTACCAAATATTTAAATAATATTCACTTGAGATTATAGTAGATAAAATATTTTTATTAGATGACAAATTGTGTTACAGAAGTAGTATGGAAACACTGGAGAAAACATTTTGTTCTCTTTTTCTTAATGTAGAATGTTCCCTACAAAGCTAACCTTTAGTATTTTTTGTTTGTTTTGTTTTGTTTTGTTTGAATTGGAGTCTCATTCTGTCGCCCAGGCTGGAGTGCAGTGGCACACTCACGGCCACTCCAGCGTCTACCTGCTGGGCTCCGGCGATCCTTCTGCCTCGTCCCTCCAAGAAGCCAGAACTACAGACACACGCTACCATGTCCAGCTAATTTTTTACTTTATTGTAGAGATGAGGTCTTGCCAAGTTGCCTGGGCTGGTCTTGAACCCACGGGCTCAAGCAATCTGTCACCTTGACCTCCCAAAGTGCTGGGATTACAGACTGAGCCACCAAGCCTGACCACCTTTAGTTTAAAATGTCCTTATTACTTTACAAATGACATAGAAAAGGCAGCTATATATATCTTTCAGTAGGTAATAAAGCATTTTGGTCTCTTTAAATTTCTTGTATTTTACCAATTACACTAAAACAAAGCACATAAAAACAGGGAGAAGAATATCCATCCAAGTTTAAGAAAACATTTGTATTAGTTTTGCAAGTTTTAATTGTATTCAATTTTAAAATAAACTTTTTCATTCTAATGCTGTTTCAGATTTACATAAAAATTCCAAAAATATCACAGAGTTCCCATATACCCCACACCCACTTTTCCATTATTGACATAGTAGTATAGTGCATTTGTTACAATTAGTGAACCAACACTGATACATTATTTTTAATTAGAATTCATACTTTATTCAAACTTCTTTAATTGTTTCCCTCCCACCCAATATTCTGTTTTAGTTCCAGAATTCCAGCCAGTTTACCACATTACATTTAGCTGTCATGTTTCCTTAGCCTCCTCTTGACTGTAACAATTTCTCAGACTTTTTTTGTTTTTGATGACCTTAACAGTTTTGAGGAATACTGGTCAGGCATCTGTAAGACTGTCCCTCAATTGGGATTCATCTGATGTTTTCTTTTGATTAGTCTGAGATTATGTGTTTTGGAGAGGAAGTCATAGCGATAAAATGCCATTTTTAATTGCATCATTCCCGAGGTAGATACCTATTAGCATGATTCATCACTGGTGATACTGATCTTGAACACATAGATGAGGTAGCATTTGTCAGGTTTCTCACTGTTAAGTTACCCTAGTTTGTCCCCCTTCCCACATTGCTCTCCTTAGAAGGAAGTCATCATGTGCAGTCACATTTTAAGAGTTATAAAGGAGTTATACTCCACCTCCTTGAATGCAAACTGTCTACATAATTATTTTGAAATCTTCTGCACAGGAGATTTGTATACTTTCATCTATTTTTCATATATATATATGTATATATGGACTCACAGATATTTATTTTGTACTCTGGGTTATAATCAAATATTTATTGTTTTATTTTTTTTATTTTAAAGATTTGGGGTATAAGTCAGGATTGGGTACATAAGTGGTCTAGGTACAGGTGAAGTTTGGACCTCCCATTGGCCCTCACTTCATCTGGAGAAGGATCAGGTACCTGTATTGATTTTATATCCCCCCTCCCCATTGGCAGTGTCCTGCTATTATCAATCCCTTTCTTGTAGTATTATGATAGGTGTTCAGGGTACATTTATGAGTAACAACATGTGCTACTCAGTCCTTTGGTTCTGTGAAGGGTCACTGAGTACCATCAACTCCAAATCCATCCAAGTTGCTGCAAAGTCCATAATTTTGTACTTTTTTACGGCCATGTAACATTCCATTGTGTATATGTACCACATTTTTTATCAAGTCCAGTTTCAGTAGGCAGCAAGGTTGGTTTCATGTTTTTGCTATTGTGAATAGTGCTGCAATAAGCATATGTGTGCAGGTATTTTTTTGAAGAATGATTTGAGTTTCTCTGGGTATATTCCCAGAGGGGATTGCTGAGTCATTTGGAAGGTCAATTTTAGGAATCACCACACTGTTTTCCATGGAGGTTGAGATAGCTTGCACGCCCACCAACAGTTTAAAAGCACTCCCTTTTCTCCACATCCTTACCAGCATCTGTTGTTTGTTTTATCAGTGATGGCCATTCTTACTGGAGTTAGATGGTATCTCAATGTGGTTTTGATTTGTATTTCTCTGATGATTAGTGAGGCTGAGCAATTTTTCATGTATCTATTGGTTGCTCTTATGTCTCTTTTTGAGAAGTATCTATTCATGTCTTTTTCCCATTTAATATTATTTTATTTTGTTGCTCATATTATTCCAGTTTTGACCAATGAGAGCTCTTTCCCATTGACTCTGCTGTCCCTTTGACACACCCCCATTATTGTCTGTGTGTGTGTGTGTGTGTGTGTGTGTGTGTGTGTGTGTGGGTGGGTGTGAGAAGATTATTTGTTTTTCTGCCTCTTTCTTACTTTCTGGCAAGATGATCCAGGATCATCTTGTTTATTTTCTGCCCCAATCCTCAATCAGCTGTTTTTAATTCAGAATGATGTTAAAAACCAAGACCTGGGCTCTAGGTGAGCTTCTTGTTTCTGGGCTATCTGTCACTGCTACTCAGCTCACAGGGCAAGGAAATATATATGTGTGCACTAATCTATGTATATGCATATATCTGTTAAGTATTTTTATATGTAAACATTGACTCTATATTAAGCTAAATTATGAGTTCCTACTGATGTTTCCAACTCTTACATGCTGTACCAAGAAACATTCCAGCTTCCTATTCCTCCTACACAGAGTAAACTTCCACTCCAACACTCTGAAATTTGGCTCCCACCTCTGTCATCTGTTTACCTAATTGTTGAATTCCAGTACACATGTGTAGCAGTATCAGAATTGTCAGCCTATAACTCCATGAAAAATACCCCTATTGCCTGGAGTACAGTGCTCACATACCATTTCTTTTGCCTCAAGTCTTACAAACTCTATTTCTAAAGTAACTTAGAGTAATCCCCCTACACACACACACACACACACACACACACACACACACTCACACACACTTACACACACATACATACACATGCACCCCATTGCCTTCATTTGCAAAAGAGAAAGGAATCAGAAAATAATCAGCTGATAAATTTTGAAATTTTGATGTTCCACTTAAAATTAGAAAAATGAAACTGGAATCAAGCACTCATCATACAGATGACGGTTCTAATATTTTGTGCCCCCAAATCCTTTAGAATGGGAATTGGACAGGTAAGCTCTGGAAGGGAATATTTCCTAATACTTCAAAGAGAAGTTTAGAACACAACAGTTGAGGATATTGATTTTATTTATACTGAACTACCCAACTGTCACTTTGGGTCAACAGGCCAGCTACACAGATAGGACATAAGACAAAAAATAAGACAGGGGCCTTATGGTGGGAGCATTTTGCAAGACTCTTGTAGACTCCCCAGGATAGAAAGCACATCTGTGTCATTTATCTTTTATATTAAATGAAGTTTCAAGTAGGTACTTCCCACAAGCTTTTGATTATTAGTAATATCATGAAATAATAACGTAAAGTTTCCTTAAGCTACCAAAATTTAAGGAAATTTTTTGTAAGTTCAACTTTCAAATCAATCTAAAAATTTGAGCACATTGTTGATGGAAATGAAGGTTTTTATTACAGAAAAATAAAGAAAGATAATTGCGTGCTAATTCTTACCAACTCTTTAATTACTGAGCACCAGCCTCAAGCTCTGCAGCATTTATTTTAAATAGTACTTTCTCCAAATTAATTTCTTTTCTTCTTAGCTGTATGACATCTAATGACCTGAAAGCCTATTTTGAGCAAAGATGAATAAATTAGTCATTTATGTAGCAGAATATATTTATCATGATTATAAAGGAGTGGATATATTAAATATATTAATTCATGTAATGGATATATGTCTTAGCTCAAGGTATAACACTGAACAATAACAGCAATAAAAATCTGAATTCTAGAAGAGACTATGTTTTCCTCACTGAGGTTTATGTAATCAATATATAATGCTGTAACTATCGCAGAGTATTCCGATATTAGTATTGGAATACTAGTAAGCTCGAAAGCTGACTTCTTTATTTGGAATTGTTTGGAAATAATAGAATTGACTCTCAAAAAAACCTTTTTCTGCCATCTTCTCTCATCTTCAAATTTCAACTGTTTCTCTTTTTATGTACAGAAGAATCAAAAGAATGTAAACATACTTTTCTACATTTAACACCAAATAATTGGCTAGACTTTTCACTAAATTAATTGATTTCTGTTGAAATAACAAACTCATAGATAGGGTAGCATAACAACTGTTTAAAAGTGGTCAATTTAATCCTTGTCTGTAGTTACTTTAATAGATAGTAAATATGCCTATAAATATGTCTCATATGCTGAACTCTAGCAGATAGCTAGATTCTGCTTAGGTTTCTGGGTTGAAAAGGATTCTGAAAATGCCCATCATCACAAGAGAAGGGTGCTGTAATTGATTAGCAATGCCTGTCACCTGAGAGAAAATAAGGATTAGTGGTAAAAGTACTCTGTACTTACCTTTACCAATTTATAATATTGAAGTTTGTAGAATTAGTCCATGTTTTATCATCAAATTAATAAAATTAAGTGTTACATTATTTGATAAACATTTGCAATTTTTTCTTTTGCACAAAACTGGTTCTGTTTTTGTACTCTGGTCATATCAACTTTTCCTACTCTTGGTAACGCAAGACCAAAAAAATATATTACATAAAATGGCATAAGACATAATTTTTCTATTTTTTTCCCCTGTAATCCACATTATTGGATTATAGACTCCATGAGGGGAGGGATAATATCCTGTTCATCTCTTAACTTTCTGCAATGCCATAACTCAGAATTTAAAATGATGACATGGTTGCACAATATGCAAGCCATCCCACTTACATGGAAACATAGCTTTCCATTTCACTATTTATCAGGAAATCCAAAGTCCTTGACGTCCCAGCCCCTACGTGGTCTGACTCCTCCCCACTTCCCTGGTCCTTCTCTAACTCTCTTCTTTTCTCTTGTCAATCCAGCCTCTCTGATCTCATGCAGGGCATCTTACAGTTATGCCCAATCTTGCCCAAGAGTCTACGAATTTACTGATTCTTCTGTCTGCAACTCCCTGACCCTAGGCATCTGCCTAGCCTACTCACTCAGGACATTCAGGTCTCTGCTCAAACGTCATCTCATCAGGGAGGCATATCCAAAACAGTGACTCATCTTCTCCTGCTTTATTTTCCTCTATCACTTGTCACTACTTCATATTGTATTACCTTCTTATATACATATTTTATCTCTCTGCCACTAGAATAGGGCAGGAAATGTATCTTTTTTGTGTTCACAGCTAGAGTCTTAGCACCTAGAGTACTAGATGACATAAGGTAGATGCTCAATGCATGGATTAATTGGTCAATAAAACACTATTGAAAATACCTTCTCCTAGAGCACAAATTCTAAATCTGACTAGACCCTAGAAGCCTTAATATTTGGGAAAGAAATAAACTCACCGTTAAAAATCATGAGTATCTTCACATCCTTAGGCACTGTGCTGGGTTCTGGGGAAACACTGAGAGCGAGAGAGTCAGAGTCCCAGTCTTCAGCCTGCTTAGCATCTGGAAGTGGGAGGGGCGGGTTCTTAGAGAATTTAGACCAGGGCTTCTCAAAGTGTGGTCCCTGGATCAGCAGCATCAGCATCATTTGGGAACTTGTTAGAAAAACAAATTCTCAAGTTCTACCTCAAATGACTAAATCAGAAACTCTGGGAGTGAGCCCACCATTGTGTGTTTTAAGAAACTCTCCTCGTGACTCTGAGGTACCCAAGTTTGATCCACTAAAAAGTCCTGCATCCCAGGAAACTGCACGGTAGTCAGGCCCTCCCACTGTCTCCCTCCTAATAGTTAAGCAGGTCATGACTGGCCATCTCAAGATGAGTCATATTGTTCTATTCATTGCACTATATAGTTTAATTAGTAAGGTCTCCCCACCTCCATCCCATCCCTCCACCTCAACCCACCTTTCTCCATTCAGCCTTTGCAAATAAGGAGAGAGGTCCTCACCTGTAAAACCTTTTGTCCTGTTTGTCTGGGGCCCTAATTAGCAATTTTTCCAATTTCTTTCCTGCTGTCTTGTCTGCTTGGATGCTCTTACTAGCTGCCTCTCTAGTTATGGCCAAGTCATCAGAAATCCTATTAAAAGTTTCTGTGGTTGGGCCCACATTATGACTTTTGTGAGCCTTGGGTGCTTTTATCCTCATGGGCCCCTTCCTTCTTAAAAATATTAAAAATTAAACTTTGTGCTTGCCTTGGTATAAAAACAATTATTCAAGTATTCTAGGCTGTATTGTATTCACTCTTTTATTTCCATTAAAAGAAAATCAAAGCATTTCCATGGGCCCCTAAGGTGTGCTTCTGACTGAAACCTGTACCTGCTATAGCTGATAGATATGCCTACCCTGTCTGGGACTACAAACTGGTACCTTGAGGGCATGGAACCATATTCATCTTTGGGCCTTTCTTTCAGAATCAACTTGGTCTGGTGTTTATTTTCATCCTGTTGACTTATTTTCACACTGACCAATCTCTTTAGATTAATTGAATTTTCTAGTTCAGTCTAGCTTCCAGCTTTACTTCCACCTGCTGTCTTCAGAATTTTATTCGAAGGAACTCACACACAGTCCCAGCCCACCCCGCACTTACCCCAGCTACCTCGTCCATGACCCCTGGTCATCTAGAGGTTGGGAGAGCTTCCTGCTTGACTAACCTCCTGCCCAGCCATCCATGTTGGATAATGACTCAGGTACAACTGCTCATGTGACCTGGGTTGAGTGATTTCCATGCAAAGCTTTTTTGGAGCAAAACCCTCCTTTCTCACATACACAGAACTCATGTACACAAAATATGGAATCCTAAAGGCATAAAGCATGTTTAAAAGAAGTCATTCTGACCTAATAAAATTGAAGGATCCCATAATTCTCATCTTCCTTCCTCAAGGTACCATAAAGGTCCTTCTCCAAGAACTCTGGACTCTTAGGAGTCCCCACTAACCTCTCACAGTTGCTGTCTACTGAGCCTGGGAGTCTGCACATGATATTCTGGGTACAACCTTCTATTTATAGCAACTTGGGTGGTTTACACTCTCTCTTATTCTTGAGGTATAAATCACAGAGCAGCTGACTCAAAGCATATTGTTAGGCTTTACAGGAACACTGTGGACAACATCATCCTGCCTCAAGCATCTCAGGTGCAGAATATTTAATGCCACCCTTTTCTCAAGCTGACAGGGTAGAACACATGTGCATGTAATTATCTTTACTAAAAAGTATACATGTTCTAAATTTATTTGCACTTGAAACAGGGATTCCTTATATTTAATAAGGTCTCAGGATGCCATTGATTCAGAACACTTATATTAATATTGTTTAAATATTCATGAAATATTATCATACTGCCTGCTACTTTTTCAGTTGAAAATAAATCATTAATAAACCATTTCCACCTTTTCAGAGTACATCAAACAGAAAGTCAGAATGTGTATGTTTAATTGAGAGCTCAAGAAAATCATTATGATGGTGGCTATCCAGCAGGAGAAAATGTACAGGTCTAAGTGAACTAGAATTATAATAGTTCCAGAAGTAAAAACCTGTATAAATAAGATAACAGAAATGGAGTGGGGGGGATGGAGGGATTGTAAGCAAGTTCAGGAGGGAAATAACATATTTTCTTACGTTACAAGCTTCTCATTAATGTAGCTTCACATGCCTATCCTCCAGGCCTTCCAGTTAATTTAAAAATAATACCCAGTTTTAATCTCTAATTTTCAGATGGAAATAATGAAGAGAGAGAAGTTAAGTGATGGGTCCAAATTTTTCCCAGGTCTCATTTCCCACTCGCAATGCAGATATAAGCAAATCTTTGAATTATATTGCTTATGCTCTCTCCTTGTACAGGAAATGGCTTTAAAATCATCTGCATGGACAATTACCTCACAAGGAAGCTACTGAAAATTTACCATAGACCCTGCTCATCTGGTTCTGTCACCTCCACTATACTCCTCGGCTATTGGTGCTTTCATTCAAGAGGTTTCTTGTGTCTTAATTTTACCAGCTGAGGTTGAGTTGGTGCATTCTACAAGTGCATTAGTACTCTCTCGAAGCAGGTTGCACTATTAGCCAGTTAATGTATTAAGGCAGTCATTTGAATCTGGGATATATTTCCCCATGGAAATGGTATTACATAAGGTAGTTAAGTTCTAAGGCAAGGCCACAAAGCCTATTGCATTAATTTTGAACCCAAAATAACATACTGATGAACCTAATTTTGAGTTTCCTGAGGAGGTGACAATGGGGAAGAAGGACTCCATATGGGATATAGGACAAAAACTTCAGGCAATAGTAATGTACAGATGATTATTCCACTTCATAAAGGAAGGCAGCTAAGTCAGTCATACTCCAAATGGTTTAATGAGAAGACCAAGCACAGTTATTCCCAATGGGTAGAAAGATCAAAGCAGGGACTCCTCTGTCACTCTTTTGTATTTGGGGTTCTTTGTAGATCAAGTGATTGTATATTGCAGATAGGTCAAGACTCATTGTTAATAAAGCAAGTTCTGTGGGTCAGCCCTAGAGGTGGTCACCAGGGGAAAAAGTAATATGCAATGAGGGGTCTCGAACAATACAGCTTTTCAACAGTACTTTTGCATCAGCTTACTTCCTTCTCTGGCACAATTCATCCACCATAGAGGATGAGAGTGCTATGCAACCTACCCATCAACAGGTATGAAATGATAGCTTCCATATTGAAAATAAAAGAGTCTGACTGTTCCAGTAAGATGGCGACAGCATCGGTGGATTTGTGAGATTCTCCAAACATGAGTTCCCAAAAAGACTCTTACTTTTCTTCCCCCACTCCCCTGCCCACTGCCAGCCACACTGGTCTGAGGCCTGGGGAGCTCCAGTCCCACACAGGGCTGGATATTGCGGCTCCCAGCTGCTGCTGCTCCACTATATGTGACTCCTGCCCACGCAGGTGTCCCGGATCTCGGCTCCCTCCCTGGCTACATCATCTTGCTCAGCACCCAGCACCAAGCAGCTGGTTGCCCAGGGAGGCTCTGGGCACCTGCCCCTAAGAGATACTGGTCCCATTTCTGGCTGAAGTACCCTGTGAGGGACCCAGGGCCACTCTCGCTGCCCACTATCTGCCCTTTGGAGTTTTGGAGCTCTGGAGCTCTGGGCCCACCCTGGCTGAGGCAGTCTGCACACGATCTCATGCTTGTGTGATCCCATGCTTGTATAAGGGAACAGCATATCTTAAAGAGGTGCTGATTGGAGGCTCTCAGCTCCAGAGGAGGGAACTCCCAACCCCCTCCTCCACCCCAGCCTGCTGGTGGCACCCTGGACCCAGTGCCCAGTTGTGCAGCTGATCCCCCCATGCCTCCCACTCTAGCACAGTTCATCACAGTGGATAACATAGGGACCCAGACGAGTGGAGAGAAAAGATCTGCAAAAGTGAAGCTGCCACCTTGGCCATTCTCCAGGCAGAGATTTGCATTGCCCCGCCCACCTATCAGCAGCTTCCACCTCAGTTCCTAAGGTAACATCGCTAAGCAGGAGACAAAGCCACTCCCCTGCTGAATCAGACAAAGGCAATGTCACAGACCTCCCAGGCAGCAGGCTAAAAAAAAATAAAACCAAGCTGCCAATAAATCTAGCTACCTGCAAGGAAAACAAAGGGGAGAGGCTGGAGATCAGAGCTGAAGAGACTTTAGACACTCAGGAAAGATTCCAGAGCTAGTCTGATCTCTTATTTTGACTGTTGATTTTATCATTTTGAATGTTTTGCTCACTTTTGTTTGTTTTCTGACTTACACTATCTGTTTCATGATTTTATTGGTCTGTTTCTGTGTAGCTACCAGTATCCTTTAGGGAATTTTGCTGACTTTTTTTTCACTTCTCTCCAGCCTTGTGTCTCTTTTTCACCTGTTAGTTGGTATGTATGTCTGTTTTCCCTCTCACTCTTCTCTCTTTCTAACTTCCTATTGACCCCCTGCTTCCGCCATTATTTTCCTCTTTTGCACCTCCCTTAGATCCAGAGACCAAACCTACATACCGCTGCACAGACAGATTGTAAGGCAGTGGGAAATAGGTTCCAGTGTGCCCATACACCTGTTGGTGGATACTGGAATCAGATATAGATTCTGAATCACAGCTTCCCCCTCAATTAAACCTCAAAACTGCAAAAAGTACAGCCCGCAGCCCACACTCCAACCTCAAAAGTGAACAAATCCAGAGGACCCTCATAAGGAAGAATAGGAGATTGCACAAGTGAAACAAAAGCAACCCCACCTTCCCTCAAAAACAGAATTAAAGAAGGGGAGGGAAAGGGGAGAGAGAGAAAAATCTACACAAATGAAGAAAAACCAAAAGAAGAATATGGGTCTCTCCCAGACCCCTGGGAGGACAGACACTAGGAAAACTGACTTTGGAATGCAAACAATGAAGAGCCCCCAGAATGACTGGTCCCAAACTTCAAACCTAGATATCAAGACATTAATAGAGAAATTTAAAAGAATTGAGGAGAGACAAGAAGAAACTAGGAAGGAGCTGATATCTGAGATAACAGTAATAAAGAATACTGTGAATGAAATAAATAACAAACAAATAAGCATGGAAAGCAGAATTACACAAGCAGAAGAAAGAATCTCAGAGCTTGAGGACCAAAATATAGAACTAACCCAAACTCTTAAAAACACAGAAAACAAGCTCAAAAAGACAGAACAAAACCTTCGAGAGATGAGTGATTACTTCAAGAGACCGAACCTAAGAGTAATTGACCTTTCTGAGGCAGAAAAGAGATAGAGACCACACTAGAACAAACTTTCCATGAGATGATTCAAGAAAACTTCCCTTATCTAATCAGTGATGCAAAAATTCAAACACAAGAGATTTAGAGAACCCCTGCAAGACAACAAATGAGAAAACCAACTCCTAGACACATAATAATTTGCTTAAACAAAGTAGGAATAAAAGAAAAAATCCTAAAGACAGCAAGAGAATAAGGCCAGAACACCTACCATGGAAGACTAATTAGAATAGCAGCAGATTTATCTACAGAAACCCCGCAGGCTAGGAGAGCTTAGAGCTCTATCTTCAAAGTCCTAAAAGATAAACAATTTCAACCAAGAATAGCCTACCCAGCCAAATAAAGCTTCATCAGTGAAGGAGAATTAAAATCCCAGATATCCAATCCCTAAGAACTTACACTGCAACCAAACCACATCTACATGAAACAATTAAGAAAGTACTAAACACAGAAGAAACGGAAAAAAGAACAATGTTCTTCACAAGAGTATAGGAAAAATAATAAATACACATGAACCAACACCAAAACCAAAAGAAAGACAAAAAACCAAGTAGAAGAACAACTCTATAAGTACTCTATGATGGAGCAAACTCGCACATTTCAATAATTAGTCTGAATGTGAAAGGACTAAATGCACCACTGAAAAGACATAGAATGGCAAAATGGATCAAATATCACCAGACAACAATCTACTGCCTTCAATAGACCCAACTCACTAGAAAGGACATGCACAGACTCAAAGTAAGAGGATGGGAAACAAATTTTCAAGTGAATGGAACACAAAAGAAAGGAGAAGTCATGATCCTAATTTCAGACAAAATACCATTTAAGTTATCAAAAATTAAAAAAGATACAGAGGGCCACTACATAATGATAAAAGGTTCACTCTATCAACAAGAAATATCTATCCTAAACATATATGCACCCAACAGAGGTGTGCCAACTTTCATAAAGCAACTTCTAGGAAAACTAAAGAAAGATATTGACTCTAACACCATAACTGGGGACTTTAATACCCCATTCACAACCCTAGACAGATCATGACAAAAAATCAGCAATGAGATCCGGAACCTCAATGTGACTCTTGACCAAATGTACTTAATTGATACCTACAGAACATTCCATCCAAAGACCACAGAATACACATTCTACTCATCACCACATGGAAAGTATCCTAAGATTGACCACATAATTGGCCATAAATCAAGCATAAGCTAATTTAAAAGGACCGAAATTCTACCATGCACCTTCTCAGATCACAGTGGAATAAAAATAAACATTAACACCAGCAAGGTCCCCCTCAAACACACAAAGACATGGACACTAAACAGCATGATGCTAAATAACTCCTGGGTCAATGATGAAATCAAAACAGAGATCAAAAGATACCTGGAAACAAATGAAAATGAAGAAACATCTTACCAAAATCTCTGGGATGCCATGAAAGCTATAATAAGAGGGGAATTTATATCCCTACAAATGCACATGAAGAAAATGGAAGGAACACAAATTAACAGCCTAACAAGACACCTAATGAAGCTGGAAAAGCAAGACCACAAAAACCCTAATTTCAGCAGAAGAATCCAGATCACCAAAATAAAAGCCCAAATCCAAGGCATAGAAGACAAAAAGATAATACAAAAAAATCAATGAAACAAAAAGCTGGTTCTTTGAAAGGATAAACAAGATCGATGGTCCCC
>NW_007255539.1:188370-188738 GCF_000164805.1 Carlito syrichta
CTCACCTCAGCCTCCCAAAGGTGCAGGATTACAGGCTGAGCCACCGAGCCCAGCTCAATGTTTGTTTTTTTTTTAATGTGGGTTATAATTTAGGGTTAGGTATGCAAGCGTTCATTATGCAGGTACCCTTGTTGATGAGGTGCACCCCTCCCTACCTTGACAGTTTCCCTCAACTGCCAATCCCACCCCCTCCTCTGGCAGTTTCCCACTACTGCCAATCCCTTTCTTATAGTATTATGATAATTGTTCAAGGTTCACTTATGAGTGAGAACTTATGAGTGAGAATATATGGTACTCTGTTCTTTGTTTCTGTGATAGATCACTGAGTATGATCGACTCTAAATCCATCCAAGTTGCCGTGAAGTCCA
>NW_007255539.1:188788-190866 GCF_000164805.1 Carlito syrichta
GAAATTGACTACGTAATAAGAAAACTACCTACAAAAAAAAGCCCTGGACCAGATGGCTTTTCAGCAGAATTCTATAGGACATTTAAGGAGGAACTGATTCCAGTCCTACTGAAGGCATTTCAGGCAATTGAGAAAGATGGAACTCTCCCCAAAGCTAACATCACATTGATACCCAAGCCAGGTAAAGACCCAACAAAGAAAGAGAACTACAGGCCAATATCTTTGATGAACATAGATGCTAAAATTCTCAACAAGATCCTAGCAAACTAGATTCAATGACACATCTCAAAAATCATCCATCATGACCAAGTAGGCTTCATCCCTGGGATGTAAGGCTGGTTTAACATTCATAAAACCATAAATGTAATCAAATACATCAACAGATGTCAAAACAAAAACCACATGATTATATCATTAGATGCAGAAAAAGCTTTTGATAAAATCCAGCACCCCTTCTTGATAAAAACCCTTGAACGTCTAGGCATATGGGGAACATAACACAAAATAGTAAAAGCCATCTACGAGAAACCCACAGCCAGCATACTCCTAAATGGACAAAAATTGGAACCATTTCCCCTGAAAACTGGAAAAAGACAAGGATACCCACTCTCACCCCTCCTGTTCAATATGGTATTGGAAGTCCTGGCTAGAACAATCAGAGAAGAGAAGGCAATCAGGGGTATCCAAATAGGAAAAGAGGAAGTCAAGTTATCTCTCTTTGCAGATGACATGATTGTGTACCTTGAAATCTCAAGAGAATCTATCAAAAAGCTCCTTACACTGATAAAGGTCTTTGGCAAAATCTCAGGATATAAAATAAATGTGCAAAAGAGAATCTCATTTCTTTACACCAATAATAAACAAAGAGAAGCCCAAATAAAAACCACAATTCCATTCACAATAGCCACAAAAAAAAATGAAATACCTTGGTATCTTCCTAACCAGAGACGTGAAAGACCTTTACAATGAAAACTACAAAACTCTGCTCAAAGAAATCAAAGGTGACACAAACAAGTGGAAAAATATCCCATGCTCATGGGTTGGAAAAATCAACATTGTGAAGATGTCCATCTTACCTAAGGTAATCTACAGATTCAATGCAATACCCATCAAATTACCAGCAACATTCTTCTCAGACCTAGAAAAAACAACCCAGGAATTCATATGGAAACACAAACGTCCAAGAATAGCCAGAACAATCCTCAGCAAAAAAGCAAAGCAGGCGATATCACATAACCAGACTTCAAACTTTACTATAAAGCTACAATCATCAAAATAGCTTGGTACTGGTATAGGAACAGGCATATAGATCAATGGAATAGAATTGAGATTCCAGAAGTGAAACCTCAATTTCTCAACCAACTCATCTTCGACAAAGCCTCCACCAACTATCACAGGGGAGAGGAAAACCTATTCAGTAAATGGTGCTGGGAAAACTGGGTGACCACATGCAGAAGATTGAAACAGGACCCCTATCTATCCCCATACACAAAAATTAACTCCAAATGGATCACAGACCTAAATGTAAAACCTCAAACCATAAGAACCTTAGAAAATGAAGGACATACCCTCGTGGAAATTGGAACTGGCATCCAATTCCTGAACAAAACCTGAAACCCACAGGCCAGAAGAGATAAGATAGACAAGTAGGACCTCATTAAACTGACAAGCTTCTGCAAAGCCAAAGAAACCATCAAGAGAGCAGGGAGACAGCCTACAGACTGGGAAAAAGTATTTGCCAACTCCAGGTCTGACAAAGGCTTAACATCTTGGATCTACAAGGAACTCAAATGTGCTGATAAGATAAAAACAAACAACCCCATTATAAAATGGGCAAAAGATATGAACAGACACTTCACAAAGGAAGACATCCGAGCAGACAACAGACACATGAAGAAATGTTCAACCTCACTAATCATCAGGGAGATGCAAATCAAAACCACACTGAGATACCACCTAACTCCAGTCAGAATGGCAATTATCAATAACTCAAAAAATAACAGTTGCTGGAGAGGGTGTGGTGAAAAGGGAACACTTCTACACTGTTGGTGAGAGTGTAAACTAGTGCAACCTCTGTG
>NW_007255539.1:191209-252525 GCF_000164805.1 Carlito syrichta
GAGTCTATAATACTGAGTGACCTCTCACAGAAACAAATATCTGAGTATTACATGTTCTCACTCATATAGTGGACCTTGATCATCCAACGTGTTACCATAAGAAAATGATTGACAGTTGCGGGAAACTATGGGTGGGAGGGGGAAGGGAGATGGGATTAATGGTATTAAACATCTGTCTGGGGACAGGGAGACACCTCTTATCAACAAGGGTGCCTGAACGAAGCATATTTGTATCCCTAACCCTTCATTGTACCCCATAATATCATAATAAAAAATACCGATTATAAAAAAAATAAAAGAGTCACTTATGCCCTCTTCTCTCTTAAAACACCAGAAAACATTAAGCAAAGGGAGAAACAAAATAGTAAACGCGACCCATATGAAATAAGTAAACCTCTGTCACAAAGACACAAGTGCATATGAAGATTGCTGCCAAGTATTGGGTAAACAAACAGGACCCTGAATGAGGAGGGCAGCTAACACATCTCAAGCAGACTTGGCAAAGCACCAGCATCTCCACAGGAGGTGGCGTCTTGAGAGACACACATAGTATCTCTGACTCGCAACCACAGGACTTAGGAATGCTGCTCTAGATATATCCCATAACCTCCTGTGCCACCACAGAGCTATAGGAAGACAAGGCTGAAGGAGGAGTGAGCAGATCTTACATTGCTACAGCCATCCTATGGGCCAGTCCTGCCAGCTGCCATGTTTGGTCACACTGGGAGAAGGAAATTGAAGACCCTATAGCATCCTGGGCGCCACCGCAAACCAGAAAGTTTCCTGCTAGCTGTGTAGGAAGAACTCACCTCATCAAAGATAACAACAAAATAGAAGTCTAGCCTGTGACTTCTCCACAGAAGCTAAACATGTCAGAAGACAGTGGCACTGTGTGTAACCAGGAAAAGAAGTAGAACCCAGAATGTGTGCATTTAGTCAAAGACAGCACCAGACAAACTCAAACTAGACTCAAACGAATCACTGCCCTTCGAAAGTGTCAAGATCATGAGACACTGTTCCAGAATGGAGAAGCCTATGGAGAAATGTGAAGTAAATGCAATGTGAGATCCTTGATTGGATCTTGTGCAGAAAACAAAGGAATATTAATTTTAAAACTGGTGAGATTCTAACAAAGTCTACAGTGAATGGTATTGTAGCTAAGCTAATTTTGTGGTTTGGATAATTGTGCTAGAGTTATGTAAAATGTTTCCATTAAGGAAATCTGATGCTATTTATGCAATGGTTCTGTGAGTCTAAAATAAGTTCAGAATTAGACGTTTTAAAAAATAAAACAGCAGATATATATGTTTAAACATACACGAACTGAAATAATGTAGCTCCTTTGAGTTATTCTCAAATAAATATTACAAGAATAACTTGAGCCAGTGAATAGATGAGGGTAAATCATGACAAAAGAACAATACATTATTGAGCATTGGATCCCCTAAATGTAGAACTGAGGTTAAACTAGCAATGAGAGAAGGAAACTGAAGACCCTATATGATGAGTGCTAATAGTTTTAATACATATTTTATAAACTGTAAAGATACATAGATAAATAGTCATAGCTATTAAAAAGTGGGAATGGTGGTCAAGGATGAGAAGCCATAGAAATATGATGATATAATTATGTTTAAAGAAGGACTTCAATCACATTAACTATTTGGATGATGGATTCAATAGAAGCCTAAACTTCCCCATCTCACAATATACCTACGTAGTAACCCCTAAATTTGAAATTTTTAAAAAAAATTGGATTTTAATTTAAAAATGGGAATTCTGGAGGAAGTACAGGACATTATGTAACAAAAAGTGAAAGCCTTCTGGACCGTCAGACATGGGATATGATGTATAGACGTATTCACAAGGCAGATGACAGTCAAGCCAGAGTGAGTTAAGTCTGTAGTCAACATTCTCCAATAAACATTATAAGCCAAAAATGGCATTGCTTCAAATGACATTGATCAAAACTGATAAATCAATTAATAGAAGTATAAGTAGTTTATTTTATTTTTATTTTTAAAGATGTGGGATACAATTCAGGGTTAAGTGTACAAATGTTCACTATGCAGGTACCCTTATTGATGAGGTGTGCCCCTCCAACCCCTGGCAGTTTCCCTCAACTGCCAATCCCACCCCCTCCCCCCTGGCAGTTTAAAACCTAATGATAATGACACAATAAAAATTGAATTGTTGGTGGGGGGAAAAGAGGAAAGGTGACAAAAAGTGAAACTACACTAATTTTATCATTATTTATAGTGATCTATTATAAATAGATGATGCTCAATAAACAGAAGGTTAAGTATATTATAAAAGTTAGTTATGAGGGTACCACTAAAAAGTTAAAATCAGACTTTCCAAATTATAATCATGAACACAACTAAAATAATGAAAATTTTAAAGCATAAAACCAAAATATAACAAAATAATTATATTAAGTGCCACATTATTTTGTAATAGCAAGACTGGGAATGTCCCAAATGTCTATCAGTAGAGGACTGGTGAAATAAGTGTTGATAAAGAGGAATGCAATGCAATTATTTTTTAAAAATTGAGTCCACTATACAAAGTGATATGAAATGAGCTCCACGGTATATTTTTAAAAAGGAAGATTAGGACAGTATGCATGACAAATAAAAAAAGAGGCCCTACACTGTTGGTGGGAGTGTAAACTAGTGCAACCTCTGTGGAAAGCAGTGTGGCGATTCCTAAAAGCTCTAAAAATTGACCTTCCATATGACCCTGCAATCCCCCTACTGGGAATATACCCTGAAGAACACAAATCACTCTATCAAAAAGATACCTGCACACGTATGTTTATCGCAGCATTGTTCACAATAGCAAGAACCTGGAAACAACCATGCTGCCCATCAAAAGAGGACTGGATTAAAAAAATGTGGTACATATACACGATGGAATACTACGCAGCCATAAAAAAGAACAAAATCATGAATTTCGCTGCAACCTGGATGGAACTAGAGTCTATAATACTGAGTGACCTCTCACAAAAACAAAAATCCGAATATCACATGTTCTCACTCATATAATGGACCTTGAACATCCAATGCAATACTATGAGAAAATGACGGATGGTACTGGGAAACTATGGGGGGGAGGGGGATGGGATTAACAGTAGCAAATATCTGTCGGGGGATGGGAAAACACTTCTTATCTACAGGGTGCCTGAATGAAACGTCATTATACACCTACCCTTAACTGTACCCCACAAAACCATAATAAAAACTACTGATTAATGAAAAAAAAAAAAAGAAATCAATTAACTTTCCCTGTTATAGAGACAAGAGTCGAGATTCAAGTTTATAAAAAAGAACAAGTTCATGTCTATCTTTAAAATATCACATCTCCTTTTTGTCTGTAATAAAGAAGCAATAATAAAATGAAAAAAAAAAAAAAAGAGGCCATGCTCGGTGGCTCAGCCTGTAATCCCAGCATGTTGGGAGGCTGAGCCGAGTGGATTGTCTGAGCCCACAGGTTTGAGACCAGCCTGGGCAACTTGGTGAAACCTCATCTCTACAATAAAAAATAAAAAATAGCCAGACATGGTAGTGCATGTCTGTAGTTCCGGCTACTTGGAAGGCTGAGACAGAAGGATCACCAGAGCCCAGCAGGTCGAGGCTGGGGTGGCCGTGAGCGTGCAGGCCACTGCACTCCAGCCTGGGCAAAGGAGTGAGACTCCAACTCAAAAAAAAGAAAAGAAAAAAGAAACTCTGTGTATGTGTGTGCTTATATCTTGGAAAGATACTCAAGAAACTAATAGCAATGATTTTCCTCTGAGGGAAGGAGTCAATTATAGAACATGAGTAGAATAAGAGCTTTCTTTAAACTCTAGTCAACTTTTTGTGCCTTATTTTTGTATTGCATAAATGTATTGCTTATTAAGTTATGTAAATTTGTATGTAGATGTATTATCCATTACAAACAATAGATAGGTAGATGTTTGGTAGATAGCTGGATAAAGATATATAGACAGACAGAGAATAGATAGAGCTATTTACCAGAAATGGTTTTTGTAATAAAACACAGGCACATGCTGAGTCCCAGTGTTTATTTATGACCTACCCAATTGTGCCAGCAGCCAGCAGTAGAGGTTTCTCTGGTTGTCCAATTCTGGCTCTTGGAGAAAGTTATAGTGCACACAGTAGGACTTTTGTCCACATCCAGATCCCTGTGGAGCAAATAGGAAACTTTTTATCAAAGCAAAAGGGTGCCTTGGTTTTCCTATAACCTTTCCTGGGGCTGAGCATTTCTTGAGCAAGAACAGAAGTAAGGAGTAACAAAGAATCAAAGATGTCCTTCGGGGTCTTAGCTTAGGAAAGAGAGTGGAATGTATTTCCCAAGATTAGGAACATAAAAGAAGTAGTGATTTTCCTGGCAGTGGTGAGGGAGGGATTGTTACTGTGAATGACAGATTATTTCTCTTTGGGGCAGGTTAGGCTGAAGCTGTCTGTAGTACAACATCCAAATGTAGGTGCTCATTAATCAGCTGGACTTAGTGTCCTATGTCTCAAAAGTGAGATCTAGCCAGGAGACACTAATTGTGTAGACATCAATATATGGCTTTCATTTCAACCTTGAGAAAGCATAAAATTGACAGTGAGATATGCAGACTGAGAAGAAAAGAATCAGGAGGAAGAAAGAAATAAGAAAACAGAAAGAAACTCTAAACATAAGGAATGGACAGAGGAGGAAGAAGAGCAATGCAGCAAACTGAGAAGAAGAAGCCAGGGAGCACAGAGATTTCACAGCATCCAAGGAAAAAGAGGATTTCAGTTCTTTCAAGAAGTTTAGCTATGCCCAAGGGACATATGAGCAGAAGCTGGAGGAGGAAGTAGAGTCTAGAAAGGACTTTTTTAATGACAGAAGAAACTTGGTACAATCAAATATGAATTGGAGGATCCAGTAGAAAGGGAGAAGTTGAAGATGAAGGAGAGTGAGAAGATGAGTGATGCTTCTTTCAAGGGAAAAAGGACAGATTCTGAACTTAAGAGCAGGGCTAAACTTTGGACAGACTGAGGGCCACGGCTTTCATGACAACCAAGGCAAAGAAGAAAAGGATGGGCTCAAGTGCAGACAACCTTGTCAGGGCAATGGCAGGTAGGAGAGGGAGTCTGAAATGAGAATATTGGTGTCTATTTTCTCACTGAAAAAGCAAGGAAGTCATCTAGTAAAATTGAGGGAGAAAAGTGCTAGGGTTAGGAGGTATTTTTTAGGAGTACATGGGTATTCTTGTAGCTTATTTTGTAGAATCTCAAAAACAGTCAACTAAAATAAAATTGGAATCCATTGTTTGTAGAGGCAAAAGTCTGTAGTGTCATGTGAATTTCCTCTTTTGTTTTTCAACATCAGCCCAGATGTAGATGTAGAAAAACAGATCAACTGTGATGATCCAGAGTAAGTCAAGGGGAAGGGACATACAGGAATGGGTTGGACGATATGGACAAGTGATAATGGAATCAAGGCTAGAAAGAGTAGGAACAGAAGTCAGAAGAAAGCTGATGAAGAGGAGCAGAAGAGTCAAAGGTCTGGAAGTCTTAGAACTTTGAGAAACGTATGTAAAAGAGCTGCACAAATTGGAGGTCAAAGAGTAGATGCAAGTTTTCAACTAACAGCCAATAAAAATATAACAGCTGTATCTTTGCATTTTAAAATGCAAATCGAAACATTTTTACCTCTCAGATTGCCAGAAAATGTAAGTTTGACAATGAAGTACACAGTATAATGAGGATATGGAGAAATGAGCACCCTCCTATACTGTTACAACACTATAAATTGACACAAAACTTCTAAAATGGGTAATTAGGTAATACCTACCAAAATTACAAATGGTCTTACTGCCTTGAGCAAGTAGGTCATAGGTAGGAATTAGGCTAACGATATACTCAGACAAATTTTCCAAGATGCATGTAAGAAACATTCTCTGCATCATGCATGTATTCATTCTACAATTATTTACTTGGTACCTACAATACTTAGGGTCATAATTATTAAATGTTATTTTCAAAATGAAATCCATGACTCAAATATAGAGAAAGCACGTCACAGATTTTTTTCAAGTCATTAATTATTGAGAGAAGCAGTAATAGGGCAAAACTGGCTCAAAGAAAACTTTGAGGAAAGGAGATTTATATGGTCTTTTAAGAAAAGAATGGTAGAATAACATTGCTAGGTGTACACAAACTGGTTAAGTCCTACAGGGAAATAAACTGTAAACCTTGAAGTTATCTTCTCTACTGGACAGAAATCATTTTACACCTTGACTAGACACAAATCAATAAGTTGACATGGGTCTTTTTATAGAGTCTGAGACTTTGATTACAAATAAACAGCAAAGTCAAACAATGATATATTCTCTCAGAAAGTTAAATAATTTCTGAATGTGTTTACTACATGATGTCCCAGTATGATAGTAGAAAGATATGCTTTGTACATTTGAATTTATTTCATGTCATTGTTCTTAGTATGACCTATGTGCTTAGGATATAGCAATGAACAAGGCAAACAAATTCCCTGCTTTCCTGGAGCAGACAATGTTCTGTTTAATAGAAAAATAAAAATAAAAGCAGGAGAGGGGAATAAGCCACGTGGGATTCCGATCCTTCAGTGTGTAAATTAATTAGAAGGCCATTGGGCTGAGACAGCTCCTGTGCCTTGGGTTCCTACATTAGCAAAACAAAACCCAAATCAAGGTGAACAGTAAAGTGAAACTTGAGCTTAGCCAGTCAGAAACTGTCAACTAACCTCTGACTAGGAACATCTCACTTTTACTATCAAATATTTTCTTCATCATACTTACCTAAACACCTATAAAAGTTTTCCACTTGTACCCTGTCACTGGAGGACTGAACCCCTTCCAATCTGCCGCTGCCCAATTCCTGAATTGCTGCCTTCTCAAACAATCTTATTATCATTTTAATGTATCTAAGCTTATCTTTTTAACAAGTGGAATGTGATGAATTCTTTGTAGCCTCTAAAAAGGCAAAGGTTGATCTATAACTCCTGATAGCCAGAGGGCTAAGTACCAAGTTGGCTTTGTGTTATGTTTTGTTTTGCTTTTTTCATAGAAATGGAGAATTTTGCCTTTTAGACCAGAAGCAGCACTCAAAAGCTGGAAACACTATGTTTCCACGTCGTCCCAAGGGAAGTAAGGGGTAAAGAAAAAAGCAACAATCTGATATGAGAGTTGTCAGAAAAGCTGAGTCATTTGGATTAGAAAAAAATGGAGTCTGCCTTCCTGGGAACAGAAATGTGAAAGCCCACACTATGTGGAAGGAAGGAGAAGAAGGGAAAGAAGAGATAAGAGTTTGAGGGAAAAAAATGAATAGAGCATATGAAAATTAAGTGGAAGGGAGACCCTATGGGAGCCACCCAGATTTGGCATCAGTGGGAGTGACTAAGGATGATGATGCATGATGAGATGATATGACTTTGTTTCTCAGAAGCACTAATCAACTTCCAGCTAAAAGTCGTCATACCTGTCCTTACAGTAAGAAAACGCTGGACAGACTGGAAATTAATAACTTTCCTTGGATCTCTCAAAGAACTGCAGTCACTGGGCAAAGTGTTACTCAAGAATTCGGAGAGTTAGGTACATCTAGCGAGATGCTGAAACCCAAATCTGCTTACCTGGAAGCAAAAACCATGAGAACTGTAAACTGGTAGGAATAGTTAAATGGTGATATTGATGAATTACTGGAGGCTGAATGTGGACTATTAAAAGAGTGAGAAACTTCTACAGGCTAAAGTCTTAGGAGAAGCCCCCTAACTTTTCTGAGTTTTATCTCCAAAAACCCCACCAGGTTCTTATACTGAGTAAATAAACAAACAAATAAATAAAATCTTCTTTTGACTTTGGCAGGGGGTGAGGAAAATTAACCACTTAATTCTCCATAACAGAGGCCTACCATCCCAGTAAAGAGACTGCAAGATCTCAATTCTGAAACCTTAGTTCAACTGTACAAAAAGAATTTCTTCCACCTCTGGCCCCCTTCAGCCTTCCTGTCTCACCTAAGGTGAAACACACAAACACACAGGATCGACAAAGATGAGGACTTCAAGGAAATAGATTGGGAACTCTGCAGCCAGGGAAAGAAGACATTAAAGGATACACCACCACAGAAACACCTAGCAAGGTCGCAGGCCAGAAATATAGGCCCTCCAAAAGATTGAGACCTAATCAGAAAATTATAGAATGCTCTCTTTTCCCTACACCTTACCACCATATCAGTAGGGCTCCAGTATAATGACAGTGAATTTTGTCTGAAGGACCTGTATGACATAGACTCTCTCTAAGGAGGAGCACCTTAGGTAAGACCAAAGTGAAGAGAAAAGACAAAAACAAGAATACTAGAGGAATTTGGCATCTGTGCTATCTATAGCTACAATAAATATTAAACACAGTTCAATATCTAAATAATAAACCTTTATTGATAAATTCTTTATCAATAAAGGTCTATATATCTCAGTTCTTTTTGCTTGAAATGGGGGTCCTAGGGGATAGCCCCACCTCCAGAATGGGTTGTCTAAAAACAACAAAAAGACTCAGAGATCAGTAGAATGAAGCAGCTTTTTAATAACACTCTTGCAGGAACAAGTGTCCCTCAGATGAGCAGGTACACCAAAGCAGTTTCAGCTAGAGTATTTAAGCCCTACAACACAAGTCCCTCCCCTGTTTCCCCATAGGCTGGGTACTTCCAGAGGTTACATCACTCTCCTGGATATCACCTAAATGTCATACATTGATTGGGTTACCTGGTTAGTTCATTTGCATGTTCTATCTATTAATTGGTTAACATCTGTATGACAAACTTACTTCATTTGCATGACCTATTTGCTGATTGGCTTACAAGATCTTGTTCTAATTGGTTCCCGTTGAAGTTTAAATGAAAGAGCCCATCTAAAGTAAAAGTCTGAAAGAGGCAGGAAGTGACTCAGCCAAAAGCAATTACGTGCAGCTTGTGGCTTAATGTGAAAATAAATCATTCTTTTTCTTATATTTTTATCTAATACAACATGCTTGGGTTTCAACAAGAAATGAACTGTATGCCAAGAGACAGAAAAATAAATATATCTATGTATACAATCTGAAAAAACAAAGAAGTCATCAGAACCAGATGCAGATGTGACACAGCTGGTGGAATTCTCAGAAAAAAAAATCTAAAATAATAATGATTCGTATGTTAAAAACACACAGGCAAAAAGTAGATAATATGCAAGAACCCATAGATAATGTAAGGAAAGAGATGAAAATGTTAAGAAAATAATAAAAAAGGAAATTCTAAAAATCAAAAATACCATAGCAGAAATAAAGAATGCCTTAGATGGACTCACCAGTAGACTGGACACGTCCAAGGAAAGAGTCTGTGAGCTTCGAGATAGGTCAATAGAAACTTCTCAAACACAGAGCTACCATATGATCCTGCAAAATTTTTAAAAAAGGAAATAAAAAATATACTCCTTAAACTGAAATGCAAAGAATCGGGAAAAACAACAGAACGCGTGACCAATATTGGAAGGTATGACATAACTGTAATACCCATAATTGAAATGCCTGAAGGAAAAGAGAAAATGAAACAGAAGAGATGTTTGAAGTACTGACTAACAGACACCAAGCTACAGATACAGATCCAGGAAGCTCAAAGAATACCAGAGGGACAAGTACCAAGAAAAACCGCACATATCATCATATCATATTCAAAAGAATTCATCCTGCCAGTCACTTCATAGGTAAGAAAGTAGGTGGTAAAATTAAGTAATCTGGAACTACTTGTGGGCACTTCAAATAGTATTTGACACCTCAATTCCTTTCTCTTTGTCATCTACCATATTAAGGTGCAAAATTCTACCAATTCTCTCATAAATAACTCTGGGGTTCCAGCATCACCTTTATCTTCCTGTTGCCACTGCTGGAGTCTGGGGCCTCATCATCTGCTACTTAGAACTAATATAACAGTCTCTTTATCTGACACTAGTTTATTTCCTATACATGGAGGCCAGAGTTATTGTCCAGAAAATACAACTGACTCTTTGGTAACTGCAAACTGAAACTCAAAATTCAGCTGAAAATCGGCTACAAATAATATTTTTCATTTCCAACACTACCTCCATGAACCCAAACTGAACTCAGTTTTTCTTGTTTTCTGAGCCTTGGCACACACTATTCCCTGTTCCTCTAATGCATCTCCCTCTATTCTTCATCTGTCTGTTCTTAGCCATCTTTTAATATTCAATTCAAATATCATCTTCTCATTCAGGCTTTTCCACATCTTCATAGTAAATCGATTGCTGTGTAATACTATGCCTTAGTGATATGTTGTTACTACCTGTTGAAACAGTTTCCACATTATATTGCAATTTACTTTTTGACATGTTGATGTGTGGCCCTGGAAAATGAGTTTTACAAGGGGAGAGGCACAGCACATATTGGTACTACATAAATGTGTTCAAATGAAATGAAAGGATGAGGTAATTTTTCGAAAGACACTGACAGTCAAGGGCATTAATGGATGAGGATAAAGAAGAGAACCAATTGAGAGAAGGCTCTGGACATTTGATTTAACAGTTAATTTGAAAACAAGAAGCTGATTTTTCACTGCCCAAGAAGACAGGTGGTCTTTGCATTTTACACTTCTTCTTTTATGGGGAAAAGCTGGTCCCTTCTATACAATGTCATATTAGAGGTTTCTTTAATAAAGCAAAGTCTTGGTTCTCTCCTGGTGGTATGTTCCTTCTTCCCTAGGGCTACACTACCCTACCTGTCATAATAGGAAAAGCTCCATGCTCAATGAAATATCCAACATTCCAACTTTTGAAAGCCACAAATTATCAAAAACCACTCTGTCAATAAATACTAAAACAATACATTAAGACTACTCCCATCAAAAAGTTTATTTTAAATAAATTTTAGCAACTAAGAGGTTAATTTATAACATATAAAGTTCTTGTCTGTTTCATTTTGTTTTGGCCCAAACTCAGGATGTAAACCCAATTGTCATCTTTTTAACTTTCTCTGGACAGTTTCCAAGGAGACCTGGATGCTTCTGGCTTGGCCCTTTCTAAGCCACCCAAACCTTGTCTGCAGTGCCCATTGTCACCATGTGGAGTCCAGAGCACAGGCCATAAGTCAGTATGAGCAAGGAGTGGCCTCACCAGCTGGGTCCAGGGCCTAGTCAAGAATGAGGCAGGGGTTCCAGGGAAACCCAAGCCTTGGGCTCTCACAACAAGCTTTCCTCTCTGCAAGGATCTGGACTTGGTGTCTGCAGACCCCATGTGATTCATAAATAGTACTCTACTTGGTATCTGCAGATGTCCATATAACCTGTGAATAGAACTTGGACTCGATATCCACAGATGCCCCTGTGGTCTGAATTTCAATACTATCAGCTTCCTTTGCAAACCTGTGGATTTTATTTCATAGCTTTAAAAAAATCATTGTTGAGAAAGGGACCATGGCATGAAAAGGCTGCAAACTCCTATGGACTCCCTGAAACAGAATGCACATTTTATGATAATAGCATTGTCTGAGAAATTTCAGGACTTTCACCAGCACAAAATCGAGTCTAAAAATCCAAGAAGTTAATCTCACTGCTCTGCACTCAGTGCTCTGCAGTAAGATTTGTTCAACCTGATAGGTCTTCAGGTAGTTCCTTTAGGCACTCAAAAATCTCTCTCCACCTAGTTTCTATAAACATGCACTATTTATTTTGATTTCTTTTAGGTTTACAGAAAGAAGGACTAGTAATAAAACTAAAGAATGATCTACATGCTAACTAATCATGCTTTTGACTTCAATCCACTAGGCCAGATAGGAACTTAAATTGTCAACTCAGTGTTTAAAGTAGCCCTATCTCTGTAACATCCCTGTCTGGTGGGTAGAACAAGGCATTTTGAGGCAGGACATTTTACTATTTACCAGTACTTCCACAATTACTATGCCATTTCATTTTTATAGCAAGCCTTTAAGGTAAGCATTAGTGTCCTCAGTTTAACAGTGGTGGGATTTTCGGCAATGTTCCAGCCTTAGCCTGTTATAGTATGAACGCTCTGTAAGGGGGTGAGGCTTTACACCCTGCTCCCCCTGCCATGTCCCCATCATTGGTCATTGGCAGTGAGCTAACTAGAGGGTGGGATGGGGAAAATAAATACCCCTGAGTACATTGGGTTCTCTGGCATAGGGAAAATTGGATTTAGGATCCTGGGAATAGGTCTCCAAAGAGAGTCACAGTTGCCAATCATTGGAAACTTAGAGGATGGGTGCAAAGACATGGGAAATGGATTACAGAGGATTTTGGTGGAATATTGACAAAATCTGCTACAAAGAGACTAAGTGATTTTTTCCAAGTATATCTGAAATTAAAATATCACTATTGTAGTGAGTCTTCCATTGTCTAGAAACCTCACTCTTTTTTAGAACATTCTTGCTATTCTACTAACCAGGGCATAACTTGAGACCTAATTACCACTCACTATGTGCAAACCCTATTACAAAGCTACACAAAATTGCCTAACATATCCCAAAAGAAAACATAATGTGATTTGCTAGCTTGATTGCTAAAAAAATATAAGTGACATACTTTGTCATGTCACTGGTGATGGCTCTGGCTTTTCAATGTGACATAGGATGAGACAGAAGAAGGAAAGATTGATGCCTGCTGAAAGAATGACTTGAATAGAATATCTGAAGTAAGATGAATTCACAGGAAATGAAGCTTCATTAGCTCAGATGCCTCCATATGGAACTACTTGTTGGGTCAAGAGCGTTCCAGAAAACCATATGAAACCCTGGGAAATGTCTGTTTTGGATGCAAGAAATCCCAAGGGATTTTATGGATTCAAATTTTTGTTATGGAAAAAGAAACTTTGAGCTTTGCCTGGGAAGTTTTGAGTTCTGGGAAGCATGCCAAACTCAAAACTGACGTGATTTGCAATAACCTAGTTAATCAACCGTAAAAATCAAGGCTTTATCGGTTTTTTGGAGATAATCACACACTGTAATTTTGAATACTAATACTTATTGTGAGAAAACCATGTGCTTTAGCTAGGGTATATGTTTGTTTAAAAGACAACTAAATTTAGGCATCTCAGCCAATAACTTTTCTTGTATATAAATGTCCGACATACTGATGTTTTCAGATTCTATTTGCCCATATTTTTAAAAGATAAAGTGACTTCAGAGAACGTCCATGACTTAAACTTGGCTTTAGTCATTATAAACTCCTCTTTTTAAATAAAAGAAGTTGGCTTTCACTGACAAAATTCAGAAATTCATTCACCACTTATGTGTAGTATGAAGCTGAATTTTTATATAAACAAATCAGAATTTTAAAAGTAGGACAGGCAGGCTCATTTTTACTGGCATGACTCTGTCCGAGACTGTTATTTCTCTTAAATAATCAGAATTTTGACTTAAAAAAGATACAGACTACCTGGTGTTCTAAGTTGAAATTTTATAATGGTCCTAGCAAAGCAGTTTTGAGGGTCTGGCAGAAAAAGAGAGCGAAATTAAAGAGAGAAGCAGATCAGAAATGCCAATCCCAAGAGAAATAATGAAGAATGTATATAGATATTTTCTCTCACCTCGGCTTCTAACCCCCTCTCTTTTGAAATATCTAATTATTTGTAGCTGCTTAGGATTTCACAATGGATCTCATCTAGATATGCTCAGCAAAATAACCTATAGAGCTTAAAAAAAAAAATAGATGTAAATTCCTGAGAATTCAGGTTCCCATAGTGTGTTCTAGGCATCCCTGGAAATCACTGAGATACTATCAGAGAGCCACAAGGTCAAAGATATTTTCATAATAGTACTAAGATGTTATTTGCCTTTTTTGTTCTTTTTGTCTCTTAAGTGTGAAATGAAGTGGGTTTTTTTGGGGGGGGCTACATATAAGAATTGTAAGACAACATATAATAGGTTTATTATTTCTTTCTTTCTTTCCTTTTTTTTTTGAGTAGGACTTTCACTCTGTGGTCTGGGCTGGAGTGCAGTGGCATACTCACAGTCACCACAGCCTTGACCTGCTGGGCTCAAGTGATCCTTCCACCTCAGCCTTTCAAGTAGCTGGAACCACAGATGCATGACACCGTGTGGTTCCACTGGCTAATTTTTTGATTTATTGTAGAGATGAGGTCTCACCAAGTTGCCCAGGCTGGTCTCAACCCCCTGGACTCAGGCAATCCTCTCACGTCTGCTTCCCAAAGTACTGGGATAACAGGCATGAACCACTGCGCCCAGCTATAATAGTTTTAGTATATTTCAAATGAATGAATGCACACATATTTTTTATATGTCTCAGTTTCACTTTAAAATATGGCAAATATTAATAGAATCCACACAACCATTGGAACTTTAGTAATTTTTAAGAGTGTCAAAGTAATCTTGAGATCAAAAAGTTTGAGAACTTCTAACATATAGAATGAATGACCCTCTTAATGAAAATACTAATATATTTTATAAATGATAAACAAAAATTTTATACTTCATGTGAGAGCTGACTAGGGATAGATGATTTCAGGGCTCAAAAACAGAGTGGAATCCGGCATTCTGGGAGGCAGGTAAGAACCAAAGCCCATTGTGCTCTGAAGATGCTTTCTCAGTGCTAGAAACTTTGGACTTCTGTTTTGACATCTATACAAGGCTTAAAGCTAGGGACCTCTTAGCAGGAAGTTCTAACAGAACCATTCTCATAAAACTGAAACCCCAATGATTTACGTCCTCAGTGCTGAGATGAGCAAGAATAATTCTATCACACAGAATGGGCTAGTCAAGAAAATTGCCTTCCTTAACCTTAGTGATGAGAGGAGGGGACAAAATAACAACTCTCTTGTTAATTTATAGCCACAAAAGGGCTCTCATGATGCATGACAGTCCAAATTTATGCCACCTGTGTAGTTTGAAAAAGCTACATAAAAAAAATTAATTTGGCCGGGCTCGGTGGCTCAGCCTGTAATCCTGTGCTTTGGGAGGTCGAGGTGAGTGGATTGCCTGAGCCCGCGGGTTCGAGACCCACCTGGGCAACTTGGCGAGACCTCATGTCTACAATCAATCAAAAAAGTAGCCGGGTGTGGTAGCACGCACCTGTAGTTCCAGCTACTTGGAAGGCTGAGGCGGAAGGATCGCCGGAGCCCAGCAGGTCGAGGCTGCGGTGGCCGGGAGCGGCCCCTGCACTCCAGTCTGGGCGACAGAGTGAGACTCCAACTCAAAAAAAAAAAAATTTAATTTGGAGGTCTTTGGATGGTGGTACCTTTGGACAACTGGCAGAACCAAACACAAATTCTCTCCCAAGAATACAAACACAATTTCTTATAATACAGAAGTAGCCACCAAGTAGATGTGAAAACAACCCCAAAGAAGATCTGGGAAAAAAATGTGTATATATATATACACACACACACACATATATATATATACATACACACACACACACACATATATACACACACACATATATATACATATAATATATAATTTTTTTAAACTCTCAGGATTTAACTTTTCTGTAGGCTCTGTAGCTATAGATAGCCAGGAATAATCTCTCATCTTCTTCTGACTACAGCCTGATGCCGGGTTACTTGTAGAATCTTTGGCTCATCATTTTAGGGCAGCAGCAAAGTTTTAAAACAAAGTTTATTTGAGGAAGAAGAGAGGAAAGAAAGGGAGACATGCCGGAGCTGGTATGGGCAAAAGAAACCATTCCTTTTGTTTTTTTTTACAATAGGCCTGATATACCTTACAATGATGGATGTACTAAAAAGAGTGGAGCCCAGGTAACCACCACTCCAGATATTGACATCTCTCTGCTTCTGAAGGGAAGAGAGGAAGGGAGGGGTGGTCCTTCCCTGACCACATTTTCTTTTGCAGGAGACCTGCTAGATGTTCCCAGTTCACAAGTTCATGAGCTAAGAGGTGGTCTTATCGTTTCTCTGACTTTGGTTAGCTAAGGGTGAAATTTTACCTTCTACCTTCAACGGGGAACCTGAACGATTCTTAGTGATTTTATGCTAAGCCATGAACTGAAAAGTTGGGCTGTCCTTTTATTTCATCTGATGGGGTTTTCTTTTGATTTGCCAACGGATTGGGTAGGCTGCCAGCTTGGCCTGCAGTAAAGTGTAATTTAAAAAAATGTCTGAACATTTCCTAAAACCTGCCTATGGAAGATGTATCTATCTATATCTAACCTGTGCTAGCTTCCCTGCCTCACAGTCCATAGATCAGTGAAGTCATCAATCCAACATCTTCCAGCTGATGCAGAAGAGCTCAAAGGGAAGCTGATGACTTTTAACCCTTTGCCACTCTCAGAGTAAGGCTGGGAGAACACTTTGGTCGACAGAAGGGCAGACACAAGACAGAGGTAAGAGAATAGACAAGGCCAAGGCTCACATGCCTGAGAAGGTATGAAGAGGAAGACATTTCTACAATGGTCCCTGAGCAGATACCACAAATCTGGGGAAACAGATTGCCACATGCACCCAGGTACCCCAGTTTGTAACTGAAGGAAACTAGTAAAAAAAAGAAAACAGATTCTTCACTTTTTAAAAAAACAAGCATGTTTATTGCAGCCTTATTCACAATAGCAAAAACATGGAACCAACCATGCTGCTCATTGAAAGTGGACTGGATAAAGAAAATGTGGTACATATGCACAATGGAATATTTTGCAGCTATAAAGAAAAGAAAATTATGGACTTTGCAGCAACTTGGATGGATTTGGAGTCTATCATACTCGGTGATTTATCACAGAAACAAAGATCTGAGTACCACATGTACTCACTCATAAGCAAACCTGAAAATTTATCATGATACTACAAGAAAGAGATTGACAGTAGTGGGACACTACCAGGGGAGGGTGGGGGGAGCACATAACATCAATAAGGATACCTTTACCTGTAGGATGACCACTTATGTACCTAATCCTGAATTGTACCCCACATCTTTAACATAAAAATAATAATAAAAATAGTAAAGATTCTTCTAGAACACACCTGTAAGCTGTTGGCTGCAGGTCAATAGGAAGTTCAAGACAGTCCAAGCAGGAAGTGACTAAGGCAAATTCGACAAAATCTCCCCCTTTCTCTCCACACATAGAGGCCTCATCAAGTAATCAGTAATGAATTGCATCATAAACAAGACCATGGAAATTAAAATGCACTCAATAGACTTATTAAACAACAGACCAGCCACTGATTTTTTTTTTTTTTTTTTTTTTTGAGTTGGAGTCTCACTCTGTCACTCAGGCTGGAGTGCAGTGGCGTCGACCTGCTGGGTTCCGGCGATCCTTCCACCTCAGCCTTCCTAGTAGCCGGAACTTCAGGCGCACGCTACCATGCATGGTTAATTTTTGATTTATTGTAGAGACGAGGTCTCACCAAGTTGCCCAGGCTGGTCTCAAACCTGTGGTCTCAGGCAATTCACCCACTTTCGCCTCCCAAAGTGCTGGGATTACAGGCTGAGCCACCGAGCCCAGTCGAATAGGTTTTCATGAAATAGAAGACCAATCAGAATACAGCATTTGGAATGAAGAAAAAAAAATCGGTACAAAAAAGATTGAGGCGTGGAAGATAGTGTGAAAAGGTCTATAATATTCCTTGTTAGAGTTCCAAGAGGAAATAATAGAATAATAAAGAGAAAATTTGGAGGGGGGGAAGAATGAGAATTTTTCAAAATTACTGAAGTATATTAATCATCAGATCCAAGAAACCCCAAAATACATTTAGATATATTATTCCCGAGCTGTAGAATACCAAATAATAAAAAAGAATGAAAGCAGCCTGAGAAAATAGACTGATAGCAAAAGAATAATTTATACCTGTCACAAAAGGACAAAAACTACATGATTCCACTTATATGTGAAATCTAAAATAGTCACTCCTAGAACAAGAGAGCAGAAAGGTGGCTGCCGGGGCTGGTGGGAAAGAGAAGTAAATGGGGAGTTTCTATACAATGGGTATAAAGGTTTAGTAATGCAAGATGAATATGTTCTGGAGATTGCTATGCAACATTGTAGCAACAATACTAGTTAACACCCTTGGTAGTGTAAACTTAAAAATCTGTTAAGAGGGTATACTTCGTGTTGTGTCCTTATCACAATAATTTAAAACTGAAAAATTTATATTGAAAGTTGATTTCTCAATATCAACAATGGAAGTAAAAGAAATGGAAAATATTTTAATCACTTGGAAAGAAAATAACTCTCAAGCTCTAATTTTATGTTCAGCGAAAACTTTTTATAAGAGCAAAGACAAAATCAAGGTATTTTCAAACAAGCAAAACCAAGAATTTACTACTAATTTATTGCCACACTAAAGAAAATTCCAATTAGAAATTTCTAACAAAAGAGAATGTGCCCAGATGGAAAGTCTAATATGCAAGAAGGAAGAAAAACTCAAACATTTATTGATCATGAAAGAATGATAAAATCAAAATGGTGGGGTTCAAAACAAGATCGAATTAAGATAATAAACAAAGGAGTATAGAATTTTTGAGAAGATAATAAGGTTTAGGATAATTTGGAGTAAAGATATTGATTTTTTCCCCAAAGAAATTGTTGAATGTGCATATTAATACTAGCTATAGTAACTAAATAGTTGGCACAAAGTATATAATTTTCAAACCAATTTTTTAAATTTAACAAATAAATCCTCAATCAAAAAGAAGGTAAACAAAGGTGTGGTGAAGGAGAGAACAGAAACAGAAGCATATGGAAAAACAAAATACACTTAATACAAAATAAAACTAAATGTATGAGAAATCTTAACAAAGGTAAATGATTAAACTATTGAGTTAAAATGTGAAAATTAATTGGATAATTTTGTAAAAACAGCAGGTTGTTTATAAGTAAGACTAAAAGAGGATGGTAGGCTATAGCCCGTCTGGCACCCAGCCTATTTATATATGGTTCTTTGGCTAAGAATGGTCTTTAATCCTTTCAACAATTGGGAAAAAAGAGGATGTGACAAAAACCACATGTGACCTACAAAGGCTAAAATATTTAGTATCTGGCTTTTTAGAGAAAAAGTTTGCCAATCCCTGTTCTAAAAAATAAAATCATAAGATCCAGAGTGAAGACAGGTACATTAGTTTTAGAACAAACCATGATTCTCCTACAACACCCAAATATTAACTAGATAATATATACATTTTGCTAAGTACCACCTTTGTTCACCTCCCTTGTAGTTAGGTATGGTCAACAAGAAGTGAACTTAAGTGACTTCCAGGTCGTGTTTTAAAAGGAATACATATGCTTCCCACTCCACTTTCCCTACTTCTTACAGAAGAAAGGGTTGGGTTGAGCCATCTTTGATCACAGGGATGAGGTCATCACTTGAAGGTTGGCAAAGCACTGAAACAAAGGCACCTGGGTCCCCCCTGTCACGGAAACAGAGGTATTCTATAATCCTTATATCTCCCACATCCAGACCATTACAGATTAGATAGAAATAGTATCTCTTATTAAAGACATTCTTAGGTAGGAATCTGTGTTACTGTAACTTAACCCATATACTAACTAATACAAAAAATAAATGCTAACAAAAAGCTAGGTAGCAGAATAATATCAGGCAGAATAGACTTTAAAGAAAAAAATCAAGAGTCATAATTATATAAGCCTCATTACTGAAAGATATAACAATACTAAACTTGTATATTTCTCAATTCTATCCCTACACATCTTCACAGAACTACAACATATTTATTATCCTGGTAGAATACTGAATGCCTCTCATCATCAATCAATAAAGCAGACAATAATGTTAGCAATAAAAAGATTCAGAAAGAAAATTAATATACTTCATCCAGTGAGCATATAGAAAATATTACACCTAACAATTAAATAATTTGCATTATTTTCATCAAAAATAAAATAGTTTTGAAAACTGACCACATTTTAAGCCATAAAGCTACCTTTAACAAAGTGTAAAGGATGATAAGAGACAGAATGTATTCTCAGCCGGGCTCGGTGGCTCAGCCTGTAATCCCGCGCCTTGGGAGGCTGAGGTGAGTGGATTGCCTGAGCCCACGGGTTCGAGACCCGCCTGGGCAACTTGGCGAGACCCCCATCTCTACTATTAATCAAAAAATTAGCCGAGCGTGGTAGCGCGTGCCTGTAGTTTCAGCTCCTTGGAAGGCTGAGGCGGAAGGATTGCCAGAGCTCAGCAGGTCGAGGCTGCGGTGGTCGGGAGCGGCCACTGCACTCCAGTCTGGGCGACAGAGTGAGACTCCAATTCAAAAAAAAAAAAAAAAGCATGTATTCTCAGTCTATAATGCAAATTAGTTAGAAATCAAAGACAAAATAAACCAAGGAAAAAAGATAACAAATTTTATAAAATTCTAAACAACTCAGAGATCAAAGAAGAAATTACAATGCAAACTGTAAAACATTTATAGATGAGCAGTCACTAAAACATTATGTAACAAGGTTTGCAAAATGTAGCAAAAGCATTTCTTAGTGGCAAATGCATAACCTTGTTAAAAAATAAGGTTCATTCAAAGTAAAACCGTGACTGTCACAGAGATATAAAACTAAATACAAGGGAGACCCAAACAAACAAACAAAAAAACAATTATTTTGGGGAGGGCAGGTCCCTTGTAGTACAGGCTTCTCTCACTAGGTGAGTGTTCTCGGAGCCCATCAGCATCCATGTCCCAGCTAGTGTTGTTGTGAGAGGCTGTGTTAGACTTCAGTGAATACTTTTGTGGAGATTCTTTCAACGCATTTGCCCATTTCATGTTGGGTGATTTATGAGTGCCCCTGCCCACACTGTGCTTAGAGTTCAGCAGTTTTTGACCAAAAATAGCATGACCTCCAGGCCCCACCCTCCCTCTTCACCAGATCTGTCCCTGAGAGACTTTCTTTTTTGTCGTTGTTGTTCCCTAAATGAAAAAAGTCCTCAAAGGGAAATGTTTTGCTGATGTGGAAGAGGTGAAACAAACAAACCAAAAAAAAAATGGCAGAAGCACTAAAAGGCATCAAAATTGACAAGTTCAAGAACTGTTTTGAGCAGTAGAAAAAGCGTTCACAATAAGGGTATTGCATCAAAAGGAGAGTATTTTGAAGGTGACTGACGTTTAAAAATCTAAGAATAAATACACAGTTTTTTTAAATAAGTCAATTCCAGGTTTTGGGGGTCCTCCCTCATATGTGTTAAAGATTATATTCTATTCTTTAATCACTAAAGGAATCAAGAAGATTCGAAAGAGAATTCAAAGAACAGACACACTAAAAAGAATATGCAAATAGAACTAAAGCTTATTTTTCCACAGGGAAGGAGGGAAGTAAGCTGAATCTCTACCAGGCAGAACAGAATTTTCATGTCTACAAACAGATTATTTTGCACTACTCTTAGTTACCTACAACTCGCAGAATTGTACAATAACTCAAAGTAAATGAAAGGGTAAAGTCAGGTAACCCAGAAGGGTGTGTTGTATGTAGCCAATGCACAGTTTTCTATAAAAGAACACATTCTTCCTTATAGTCACCCTCTTTATGCCCAAAAATAATAAAACAGGATTATTAATGATCACAAAGTAAGACTGGTCTCATTAGCTCTGGCCTCATTATTTGCAGGTTGCAGCAATTTACCATATAATCTTTGAGTCTGTTTTACTACAATGAACTAAACCTATAACTTATAAAGTTTAGGAGAAAGAAAACTCAGCAAAATAAACCCAAAGTTAACACGCATAAAGAAATGAGCAAAAAAAATCATTAACTAAAAATCAAAAAAGAATTTCTGTACCTAGCCCAAGATGCAGAAAGCTGGAAGAGCCTTGCTCGCCTCTTACCAAAAAATAAATAAATAAATAAATCAGCCACACTGCAAACTCATGATTTTTAAAAAATCTATTGGAGCACTGAGATCAAGTGAGGCCGTCTACACAGTGTGAAACTCCTGAGGGCTGCTGAAATTGAGTCTGTACTCACTTGCAGGTTCTTTACAAACCTCATTGGCTGCCTACAGGAAAGATCAGGAAGAGCCCTAAGAAGAACTAGGGTGCAAACATGAGGGCAGGGAAGAGCAGAAGTACAAGAAAGGCAAGAAACTGCTGCTGCCCTCAAGGCATCTGTGTAAACTCACGGCTGGTAGAAGGGAACAGAGGGAAACCCTATCCCTTGGAAAGAAGCAGGATTACACTAAGCCCAAAACTATAGCCAGAAAAGGGGCAGGGCAACTCAAAAGCCGGCACTCCCAAGACCCAGAGAAGCAACGCCTGCCTAACAACAATGAGCAGTCAAGGAAGCAGACAATAATTCTCCCAGCTCCAAGCTAACCAGTTATTTCTAATAATAACAGCAGAACACTAAAGGGAGGGGGCAGAAGAAGAACAGGAACATTCAAAGAGGTCATCTTTGAGGTGCAAAGGGAAGACCTAAAACTCAGAGTTCAGCAGACAGACCCTCGTCCTAAAAGAAAAGGCATCCCTAGAGCAACATGAATGAAGTCTGTGGTCCAACAAGAGTTACCATAACAACAACAAATCTCAAATACAAGCAACCAGATTCTAGAGCCTGAAATAACCTCAACAAGGTTAAAAGAACAAAAATCACACAGACTGTGTTCTCAGACCACAATGGAATTAAGTTGAAAATCAATAACAAGAAAGATACATGAAAAATCCCAAGATGTGTGGATATTTAAAACATGGTACCTGCAGGTCAAAAATGAAGTCTCAAGAAAAATAAGAGTAGATGGTGAGGGTTCAGAAACTATATATTTGGCATAATGTTCACTTTTTCAGAAATGGAGACACAGAACCCCAATCCCCACCAGTACGCAATATGCCCATGTAACAAACATGCACTTGTACCCTCTGAATCTAAAATTTAAAAAATTAGGAAGTACTTTGAGCTAAATTCAAATGAAAAAAATCCTATCAAATTTTTTGATATGTAGCTAAAGCAGTGCTTAAAGCATTGAATGCTTATCTTAGAAGAAAAATAGTCACAAATTAATAATTTAAGCTTTCTTTTGAGAAAGTAGAAGAAAAACAAACTAAACCCAAAGAAAGAAGAAGGCAGAAAACAAAAACAAGTGCACAAACCAATGAAACCGGAAACAAAAATCAGTAGAGAAAATCTATGAAACTAAAATTAATATTTTGAAGACATCAAGAACATTGACCAATCTTTAGCCAGATTGACCAGGGGGAAAAAGGGAGATTATACAAATTATCAATGTCAGGAAGAAAATAGTCTATTGATAAAAATCCCAATATTAAAAGAAGATATTATTTTAAATAATAAAAAATATTAAAAGAAGAATTGGGAACTATTACAAACTTCTTTGCACATAAACTTAACAACTAGATGAAATTAGTCAATCTTTGAAAAATACAAATTACCAAAATGAAAAAGATAACTTCAATCATCCTATATCTATTAAAGTAAACGAATTCCTGATTTTAAAACTTCCAGGAAGAAAACTTCACTTTCAGATGCTTTCACTGATTTTTTTCCCCTCACATACCAAATACTTGGTGTATAATACAATATTTGGTATATGAGGGAAAAAATACTAATCATATACTTACAGTACCTTTCGGAAATCAGAAAAGGAGGGAAGACTTCCCAATTTGTTTTATGAGGCTAGCAATGCCCTAATACCAACTAGTCACAGGCATCATTAAGAAAAGAAAACTAAAAACTACAGATTAATATCCTTAATGACTATATGCATAAACAACAACAACAACAACAAATCCTCAATAAAATATTGGTCAATCAAGCCGCCAATATAAAGAAAGGAAAATACTTTATTACCAAATGGGGTTTATCCTAGGTATGCAAGACTAGATTATTTCAAAGTTAAAAGTTAAAGTAAATTGAAAAAATAATAAGCAGATAAAAAATATTACTGTTGATGCAGAAAATCATTTGACAAAATTCAATGGTTTTATAAAATTAAAACTGTTGACAAACTAAGAACTGAGGGAAAAATTTATGAATCTGGCAAAAGACATCTACTATTAAGAGACACCATCACATTTGATGGTGTACAACTGAGTGATTATCCCTAAGTTCGGGAACAAGGAAAGATATTTGCCTTTACCACTTCTGTCCAACATTGTACTGGAAATTCTAGCCATTACAATATAGTAAGAAAACAAAACATTGTGTATATCAAAAAGACTAAACTCATGTCTATTTATAAACAACAGTATTGTCTATATAGAAAATATTTTTTAAAAATCTACGCAAAAATTTTCTAGAACTAATAAATGAGTTTAGCATGTTTCCAAAATATCTACATACAAATATCAATTATATTTCTATATACTATCAGTGAACAATTTAAATTCATAATTTTATTTATTTATTTATTTGTTTGTTTTGAGTTGGAGTCTCACTCTGTCACCCAAGCTGGAGTACAGTGGCATGTTCACGACACCCTAGTGTCGACCCGTTGGGCTCCAGCAATCCTCCCACCTCAACCTTCCAAGTAGGCAAAACTACAATCACCCGCTACCACACCTGGTTAATTTTTTAAAAATTTATTTATTGTAGAAACGAGGTCTCCCCAAGTTGTCCGGGCTGGTCTTGAACCCATGGTCTTGGACAATCCATTCGCTTAGGCCTCCCAAAGTGCTGGGATTACAGGCTGAGCCACCGAGCCCAACCAAATTCATAATTTTGAAAAGCAATACAATTTATGATAGCATCAAAGAGTGAAATGCTTGGATGTAATTAGCATAACATAGGAATGGTTTTTATGCTGAAAACCACATATAAATGATAATAATGAAAGAATTCAAAGACTTAAATAATGGAAATATATCATGTTATGGTGTGAAACATTGAATATTATCAAGATGTTGCCTCACTCAGAGTTCAACCAGAGAAGCAAAATCATTAGGAGACAGATAAATAGACAGACAGATGATTGGTAGACAGTAGATAAATAGACAGACAGATACATGAATATGTAAATAGATACATAGAGAGCGAGATTGTAATGTGAAATCCGTAGGTCTGGCAGTCAACATAGGAAGATCACTGCCAAGCTGGAACTGACAGGCATGGGCCAAAGCTGTTATCCACAGGCAACCAAGAAGAGAAGGTTTTAAGCAAGTTGGAACTCCACAGACTTCCTATCAAAGTTACTGCCCACAGGCAGAATTTCTTCTTTCTTTTGGGGAAGCCTTAAACCTGCTATTAAAATCTTCCAGTTTATTGATCAGATTTACCCAGATTATCCAGGAGAATCTTTCCCAACTTAATGTCAACTGATTACATCTTTAGGTAGTTATATTTAGGCTTTAATTACACCAGCAAAATACCTTCTCAGCAGCATCTAAAGTCATGTTTAGTTAAAAACTGGAGACTGTAGCCTAGCCAAATAGACACATGAAAAAAACACATCACCTGTTTTCATTTTCTCCAATTTTGATCAATAAATCGGAATCCCAGCATGCCTTTTCTGTAAATATTAAAGAGCTGATTCTAAAATTATATGAAAAGGCAAAGAAACCAAAATAAACAAATTGGACAAAGAAAAAAATAGGATGGAAAACTTACACTGCTCATACAGTAATCAAGACAATGTGGTATTGGTAAAATTAAAGACACATATATCAATGAAATGGAATAAGAACCCAGAAATAAACTCTCACAAATATAGTCAAATGGTTTTGTGTAAAAATGCAAAAGTAATTCAATAAAGAAAAGATAATCTTTTCAACAAATAGTTATAGTACATTTGAACATCTCTATGCAAAAAAAAAGCTCAAAATTAACCTCATTATCACACAAGATATGTTCCCAAATGGATCACAGACCTAGATGTAAAATAGAAAATTATAAAACTTATAGAAGAAATTACAGGAGAAAATCTGTGTTATCTATATGTGTGAGTTCTGTAGAGGGTTTTTAGACTGAACACCAAAAGCACAACTGATAAAATAAAAAAAATTGATAAATTAGATTTTATAAAAATGTAAAACTAGAACAAAAATAGAAGCCACAGTCTGGAAGAAAATATTTTCCAACACATTTCTGACAAAGGACTTGTATATAGAATATATAAAGAATTCTCAAAACTTAAGAAAACAAATGACCCCAAAAGTGGGGAGGGGTAAAAGGTTTAAGCAGACATTTTATCAAAAAAGATATATGGAAAGAAAATAAGCATATTACAAGATGCTAAACATCATTCATTACTGGAAAAATGCTACTTAAAACAAACATAATGTAACACTATATGCCTAAAGTAGATCTAAAATTTAAAAAGTCTGGGAATTTCAATTGCTTGCATAGATGTAGAGAAACTGGACTCTCATATGCTACTGCTTCATTTAGCAAACTGGGGTACATTCATACAATTAAATATCATGCCACAATGAGAAGGATTTATGCAATGACATGGATGATTCTGAAACGTGTTTTGCTAAATGAAAGAACTCAGACCTGAAAGACTAAATGTTGTCTAATTCCATTTTTATGGCATTCTTGAAAAGAAAAGCCTATAGGGAGGAAAACAAGTAAATGATGCCAGGAGCCATGGGATACTAAAGAAGTAGCACAGGAGCATTTTGGAGGGGGTAATAAAACTGTTTTATTTGGAACTATGGTGGTGGATATATGACTATACATTTGTCAACCCTATATGTATATAGATGTATATAGATGTATATACACGCAAATGACTGCATTTTAATAAAAAATTGAACAAGGATGTGGGTTAAAAATGGAACGCAATGTGACAAATCATTCTAACTGTATTGAAAATAAATCACACAACCACACTAAAGTGGATGGGGAAGAAAAAGGTTAACCTAAGTAACCTTGAAATGGGGTGTTTTGTCTGAACACTGTACTCAAAAAGAATTATACAGAATGCTATAGTCTAGCAGGTAAATTTTGTTCTCACAGGGCTTTGGGTTAGGAATCCTGAAACTTCTTTGCTTTCATACTAAGGCTGAACAAATCAATAAATATGTTGTAGACAAGAGAGCCAGGTTTCTCACCATAGAGAAGGAAGTCACAAACAAGAAGAAGAAGGCTAGAAGGAACTCTGTGGTACCAGATTGCTGTCTGACATATCAATACAGAGTTGATTATTGTCATATATATATGTATGCATATATACATATATATGTATGTATATACACACGCATACACACACACAAATAAACCAATTAAAAAATATTGATGTGTGTTTGCTACTATATATGTGCATAATTCTAGCTTTGTCAACTGAAAGGGGCTGGAAGTGAATACAACCCAGTAGCAATGAACGCACTTGCCCAGTTCCTGGTTTCTAATACCACTCTCTAAAATATGAAACCAAAGTTTCTTGGAGAACTGATTGATGACAGGGATGAGGCTGGGAAAATACAGGTGAGCCTGGAGCATCCCGAGGTTACAGGAAATAAGAAAGAACTGAAAAAGAAAGGCAGAGAATGGGTCTAGCAAAAAGACATAGACACCAACCTGAAAAAGTTCCCAATGGCCAAGATTAGTTGAACAATTTGAGCAACAAATCAAATACTTTTGAATGACAGACCATGGGACAAAATAAATATCCATGAGTTCATATTAGTATAAACACCTGAATACATAAATACACAGAAAAAAGCAACAACTCTTCCTTATAGAAGAATCCCAATTAGTAAATGTAGAAAGAATGAACGAAATAGAAAATCACCATTAAAACAGCACCATTATAATTGCAGTCGGCAAAATCCACAGATGAATGCTAAAATTAAATAACAAAAGGTTAAGCAGAAACAGGATATTTGCATAGTTCCAAAAACATCTCCTCAATATATGTGGTGATTAAATATGGGAAAATAGTAAGTTTACAGTGGAGAATTCAGGCAGACCTCACCTCAGCCAGGTGATTAAGGCTAAAATCACCAGTGATGTATATCAACATTACATACTTCTGATGGGATGCACTGAGAACGGCAAATCATCTCAGTGGTACCCTTTCTAATAAAGCATGACCTTCGTGTAGTTGTGAGAAAGCATCAGAACTGAAATTTAGAGGCAATTTATAAAACAATTGACCCGTTGTACTCAGAAGTCATGAAAGATGTGGAAACACTGAGGAGCTATCACAGGTTGGAGATAACTGAGAGACATGATGGCCTAATGTAGTAAGGGATCCTGGGTCGGAAAAGGACATTCGTAAGAAACTGGAGAAATAGAAATAAGTTCTGTTATTTGGTTAATAGTATTATACCAAATTTGATACGTGTTTGGTGGTTATACAGGACTTTAACATAAAGGGAAGAAGAATATTCAGGAACTATTTTTACAGCTCTTCTATGAGCCTAAACTAATCTCACGATTTTAAAAAATTGAACCAAGTATAATGAATCAACAAAGATAAAATTAGTTGTTGGAAAGCAGAAATTTAAATAAGCACGCTTCTGACAAGACAAACAGAAGGCACTAAAAAATACAAGTTTCTGACCCCATTATCTTTCCCAGACTCGAATTCCAACTCAGTAGTCTTGAGGTGCACCCCAAACCCAGGCATTAGATTTTTCAAGAACCACAAGTTATTTTGAGTCCCAATTCTGTACTTCATTTCAGACCTCCAATAACTGTCGTTTCTTTATTTCTCTTTGGTTCCTCCCCTCAAAGTTCTGTTAGGTGAGCAGCAAGTTGAAACACAGACTGTCAGTGACTTATTTTTCTTTTTTTTTGAATTGGAGTCTCATTCTGTCGCCCAGACTGGAGTGCAGTGGTCGCTCCCGGCCACCGCAGCCTCGACCTACTGGGCTCCGGCGATCCTTCCACCTCAGCCTTCCAAGGAACTGGAACTACAGGTGCGCAATACCATGCCTGGCTAATTTTTGATTTATTGTAGAGATGAGGTCTCACCTTGCCCAGGCGGGTCTCAAAGCCGCGGGCTCAGGCAATCCACTCATCTCAGCCTCCCAAAGCGCTGGGATTACAGGCTGAGCCATCGAGTCCAGCCATCAGTGATTTCTTAACTAATCTCTTTCAAGCAACACTCAAATAATATGAGACAATGTGAAGAGAAATAAGAAGGCTTGACCAAGTTCTAAATCCATAAGATCGGCCCGAAGGTCATTGGCAGTAAGTAACACCATATTTTGATACTAGGAAAGTGTATAAAAGCTGAAAGGAAGAAAGCATGTAAGACCTAGTCAGACTTTGCTGAAACATAGATTCTAGATCATGGAGTGAAATGTACCTGACATTGTCCAGACACTGTACTTCACTTGTTTCATGTTTTCCTAATAAAAATCCCTCCCCAAAAGGTAGTTATGCTCCCTTTCACAGGTGAGAATACTTTCACTCTGAGTTTAGGCAACCTGCTCACAGTAGCACAGGTATCAAGTGGCAAACATAGGGCTTGAAGTGGTTGTTTTTCTCATACTTAAGCGATTTTTTTTCTCATACTTAAACCTGCTGCGTCCAAATATCAGCTAATATGATGCTTCATGTTAGAGCGTATATCAGGTAAGTAAAGTGGTTTTTATGTATTTTACTAGCTCCAAAGGTGGTTGCACATACTTTATTTCACCATGTTGAGTCCTTATCTTTAAAACTAGAGAATGAGTCACATCTTCCCACAAAACCTTCCTCTTACCAAAGGAATGGTGATAAATCCTATCTTGATTGACTCATCCTGCTGGTGTAAAGATGAGAGCCTTTCCAAATCTGTACGAAATCAGCCTTACTCAATGTTACTCTGTGTGCATCTTGGCCGCAAGTCTGTCTTTTCAATGTGCTAGTGTACCTTGAATTCATTCGGCATAGCAAGACAGTATAGTCTGAGCCTTACTGATGAATTATGTCCCCAGCGGATTTTTTTTCTCTAAGTAATGTTGAATTAGATTTAATCTGAGAACTTCTCCAGATGGCTTATTTTCTTATACAAGTATTGAAGTGAATTGCTCTCTTCTGACTCCCTTGGTTGTTTTCAAATGAGAATAACCCATCTAATCAGTTCTACATTGTTCTTGGATTTGAATAAAACCTTTAAAGCCTTTGTGACTTAGTACAGTATTAAATACTTCAAATGTAGGTAAAAGGAGCGAAGGTAGACAGAGCTCCCTGCACTAAAGAAAGAGCAGAAGGAGCGAGCAGTAGACAGATCTTTGTGGTTAACTGCAAACTAATTCTGTCTAGTAAGAAAAGAGAATCTCTGACATATCTTCTCCTCTAGGATATTAACACCAGTTTAGGAAACATCCCTTGATAGTAACTGTCAATGAATATTGCCATTGTCCTGATATATATTATTCAAAAATTGGCGGATGAAAGTAATATTCTCTGGCAACTTATTATTTGAATGTTTACTCCTCACCCCAAAGTCATATTCTTAAATTAAATTTGCAACCTCCCTGCCTCCTACTTTGCCTCAAACTATTTCTCCTTCTTAACTTATCTTTGTCTGGCAATGGCTTGCAATTCCAGTATTGAACTTAGAGTTACTTTTGATTTTTTTTTTTTTGAGTTGGAGTCTCACTCAGCCACCCAGACTGGAGTGCAGTGGCCGCTCCCGGCCACCGCAGCCTCGACCTGCTGGGTTCCAGCGATCCTTCCGCCTCAGCCTTCCAAGTAGCTGGAACTACAGGCATGTGCTACAACGCCTAGCTAATTTTTTTATTTGTTGTAGAGATGAGGTCTCACCAAGTTGCCCAGGCGGGTCTTGAACCTGCTGACTCAGGCAATCCACTCACCTCAGCCTCCCAAGCCACGGGATTACAGGCTGAGCCACTGAGCCCGGCTTTACTTTTGATTTTATATTGACCTTCAAGAGAAAGTACAATCCTGAAGGAATGAGACATGAAGTCAGACCTGAGTTCAAATCCCAATTCCATCCCTTTGTGCCGTTAATCAAGTTATTTTAACCAATTTGAGCCTCAGTTTACTCATCTGAAATACAGGAATAGTTAATAGGTCTCACAGCATTATGGTGAGGATTACATGAATTAAAGATTATCAAGCATAGTACCCAATGCATATTAAAAGCTCAAAGTATTTAGGTTCTGTATTAGTCAACTGGGCTTCAATACCAAAACACCATAGACTGAGTGGATTAAAAACCAGAAACTTATTTTCTTACGGTTGTGAAAGGTTAGAAATTTGAGGTCAAGGTGCAAGTATGGTTGGGACCATACTTCTGGCTTTCAGACAGCCACTTTCTTGCTGTGTCTTCACACAGGGGAGAGAGAAGGGAAACAGAGAGGGAGAGAGAAGGAGGGAGGGTGAGTGAGCAACCACACAAGCTCTGGCATCTTTCTTTTTCTTAAAAGGGCACTAACCTCATTATGAGCACCCCACCCCCGTGACCTCATCTAAACTTAATTACCTCCCTCAGGCCCCAGACCCTAATACCATCACATTGGAGGTCAAGTCTTCAACATACAATTATGGAGAGGATACAATTCAGTTTCCATCAGGTTCTTACTGTGAGAAACAGAAAAGGGAAGAGCTTGAAAAATGTGTCTGCTTTTTTTACCCTAGCCATAGAGTTAGCAAATCAATCTGAAATTGCACTCGTAAGCTGTCACGCAATAATGCAACCTACTTCAAAGAAAGGACTCAATAGAAGTACTCAATAAGCAGAAAACATTTTAGTTTATATCCACTTCTTTAAGAAGGCCAACAAGGCTGAGAGGAGAAATGATAACATTATCCAGAACAGAGTTCTCAAAGCAGGATCTTCTGTGGTGACTGGTGGGCACTGAGAAACTCCAAAAGTACAACGCTTGCCCTGGCTCTCAGGGAAATGCAATGCCCACTTCCACGGTATTCTTAATTTTATATTTGGCTAAAAGCTATTTATTAGCAGCCTATAATGATGTGACTAGTAACTATGTGAGTTACTAAGAGCTAATGACGTTTGATATTTAAAAACTAAAATGAGTACATGTACTTGTGTAATAATGACTATTGTTCATTATTCTACTAAAAAGTACTGCCCAAATGTAACAAATTGTTTATACTGTGCACACTCACAGAGTTTAAGTTCCTGCCACTTTTCCAGAAAGTTACTTTGAATTGGGAACACAACCTCCATTTTGAACCAGTTACTTATGTAAAGTATATTACTTTTTTAGAACACCTCCCACATAGTAAGGGCTAATAAGAAGTAATTAGTACTATTATTTAATTTTCCTTGATCATTTACTTGCCAAATCCTAGATATTCTTCCTCTAAAGTTTCCCCCTCTCCCTTTCTGCCACAACCACCTTGACTCATCAGGCATTACCCCACAGCTAGATGACTCAACACTTTCCGACTAACTTCAGTCTGTCTGACCACTCTGTTAATCTACCTTACAGCTAAATCAAGCTTCCTTAAATACCACTTTAGAGCAGCAATCATTCTCTCTCCCTTTCATAAGATGTCATTTTAAGTGCATTTATGAACCTGTTTCTTAAGACCACCGCTCCATAATCCGCCCTTTCTAAGCAGACTACCTTGATTCCCACAGTTTGCCAAGACAAGCTCTCCATTCCCTGCGAGCCAAGGTCTTCACAGGGGCAATGGAGAATTCATGAGCGATGCTTTGAGTTGGGAAGCTCTGGCTTTTTTGTTCTACCTATCCCAGTCTTGCCAGTCATCACCACACCAACTCTCCCCTCTTCCAAAAATTAATTTCAAACCTTTCTAGTGTTCATTAATTTCCTCTTTACCAAGCCTCAGAGCACTTAAATACGGCGCCACCCAATTCAACACTTAATTATGCATTGTCTCACAACATTTTTTAAAAATGAATCACATAAGCCGGGCTCGGTAGCTCAGTCTGTAATCCCGCGCCTTTGGGAGGCTGAGGTGAGTGGATTGCCTCAGCCTGCGGGTTCGAGACCCGCCTGGGCAGCGAGACCTCATCTCGACAATAAATCAAAAAATCAGCTGGGCGTGGTAGCTCATGCCTGTAATTCCGGCTACTTGGAAGGCTGAGGCGGAAGGATCGCCGGAGCCCAGCAGGTCGAGGCTGCGGTGGCCGGGAGCGGCCACTGCACTCCAGTCTGGGCGACAGAGTGAGACTCCAACTCAAAAAAAAAATGAATCACATATATTTTTTGTATATACTTTTTTCCTTTCAAATAGATAATGTCCCCAAGGACAAGGCCTATGCTTTATTCACATCTTGCATTTTGAATAATATAAATAACATAATATAAATATAAAATATAATAAATATAAAATAACAATATAAATAATATGTAATATTATATTGTATTATATTACATAATGGACATGTAATATAATAAACTATTCCACAGAGTGCAATAATTATTATCAGACAAAGTGTTAGGCATTTTAGCTGAATTATTTAGTATACTATATGCAACAATCTTTATGATAGATATTTATTATTCCCATTTTAAAGATGAGTATTCTGAGATTTGAAAACAAAGTTATTTTCCCAAGTCAGAGAGTTGGTAAATAGCAAAACCAAGAGTTGATTCATGGCATGTTTGACCCCTGAGTTTGGGTTATAGCAAGTATGCAACACAAACTGGACAGTTCTTTAATACCAGTTTGCTCTAATACAAGTCCAATAACTTCCACACTTCCGAACACAGAGCAGAGTGCCATCTCAATAAATATTTGTTGGTTGATTGTCTTTAAGCAAATGTCACATAATTCACATAATAAGCTTTTAATATTTCTATGGATAATCTAGTACAAGACAGCTGAGAATCTTTTCAGTTTACTTTCAAGAACTTGTAGTTCTACGTATTTTCCACTTTGGGAAACAAGCAAAGTTTACCCAAATGGAACAAAACAAAGACTATTCATTCAGTTTATGAGAGGAAGAGAGTCAGTCACTGTCACTTGCATTTGGCAGATACACGAATGGGAAAGCTTTATAGCTGAGAAAAAGGAAGATTTCAGATGTACCGTAAGCAGAGACTGTTGGCCTGGGGAAACTGGAGGTGGCTATCAAAAAGCAGGATATGCTATAGGATTGATTTGGGGAACACAATTGGCTTTCTTTGTTTGATCTTGAATTGGAACAGGACTGAGAGTGGCAAAACACAGAGAAGCTGGCTATCATTAACTGAACTTTGACCTTCCTTAGCTGATGGCTGCAGAACCAGTGGTCTGACTGCCCTGGCTGTTTTCTATGGGGGCTGTGGATCAGAGTTAGCTCTGTTGCCATATATGTCTGGCCCCCGTCCACTGGTATATTTGGCCTCTCACATTTAACCAGAAATCACCCTTTTTTCCTAATTTGCATTGGATGAGTATTTGAAATATTTCTGATTATAAAGAAATCCACACAAAGTCTTACATTTAGTAGGTTAATAAATTGCTTTCTTAGGAAATGCAATTTTCCATAGAGGCTCCTCATTAAAAAATATAAAAGCATGAAGAAGCAATTAAATCAAAAGATGACTACAAATGTCACTTGTCCTACATAAAACACTCAGTGAAATTGTAGTGCCAATAAAAAATGTTAGATCAGCAACAATAGATTATAAAAAAGAACACTGGTCTGTTTCAATGTATACTACAATGAACACTTTCCCAAACCTATACTCAGAGATATCTTAAATCTGTGAAATTTTGACACTTGTAAAATTGTTGATTTTTTCCCACTTTTACAAAGTTCTGCTAATCAATACCCAAAATATAAAAAACAAAGCCCATAAGGCATAAAATGTTTTTCCTGATAACTCTATAACTAACTCCTTTTATAATTTGCCAGTTAGTTTTGTCAAATCCAGGGATTTAAGGTCTTTAACCTCTGAAACACTTAATTTTTTGGATGTCCATTTTACTGAATCACCAACTCAATTTCTCCTCTCTACTGTAAATTAAATGTAGTACAATTCTCTTTACACTGTTCACATCAAGTCAGAAATTCGAACTGGTTTTATTAAAGATTTAGGCCCGGGTCCAAAAGTATATAACTTTCCATTAATTAGAATGGTATCCATTACACCTTACCTGGCAATAAGGGGGGAAGTCTGTTTATTCTCGTCAAAAAGATAAGCGGTTTTCTGAGGAAAACAGCAAAATAAATCTATATTATTATCTCTATTTTTTAAATTGCGATTCTTCAAAATGGGAATTAATTAGCCCACAATGCTTTGCACTTCCAAGTAAACCAAAGGAAACCAAAGTTGACCTGTTTTTCAAGAAGTTCTGATTTAATCAATCAGTCCTAAGCAAGCACACCAAAACCACGAGCCCAGGCAGCAGGTAGAAGGGGGAGAAGCATACTTTGCAGTGAGAGAGCCAGCAGGGCAGGAGGGTCCTAGTGATGAATGCTTCTGAGCCAGTTCTTGAATTGGCAGAAACATCATGATAATAACACTGACTGTAGAGTATCTAAAATATCTCCTACACATCATAAGCTGGCATAATAACTCATCTGACTACTGCTATGTAGCTTGACTTAAACTTCCAAGCTCCAAATTCTGCCTCTATCAGAAAACTATCGGCCTAACACAGTCTATAAATGGAGTGATATAAAGAAAATGTGTTCAGAATCAGCCCAATTGCCATTCAGAATATTACGTCTCAGGAAATAATTTGGCAAATTCTCTCCCCAAAGCATCTTGAGAACAATGGGTTTTTTTTCTTCCTTTTCTTCTGCTGCCACAAAAAAATAAAATTTCATGGTACATAGTAAATTAGAAAACACAAGTACATAAAGCAATATTAACATATACTACCTTATACACACAACTTTTTTTTGAGGGAGGAGGTGGAGTCTCACTCTATTGCCCAGGCTGGAGTCCAGTGGCATGCTCACTGCCACCACAACCTCGACCTGCTGGGCTCCGGTGATTCTCCCGCCTCAACCTTCCAAGTAACTGGAACTACAGGCACACATTGCCACGCCCAGCTTATTTTTTAATTTATTGTAGAGACATGATCTCATCAAGTTGCCCGGGCTGGTCTTGAACCCCTGAGCTCAGGCAATCCTCTTGCCTCAGCCTCCCAAAGTGCTGGGATTGCAGGCTAAACCACCACGCTCCAGCCACACATCTTAACTCTTGCGAAAGTGCTTGCTTTTTCACCCAGTTGAATGGGTGAGAGGTATGGTTTCAGGCATAATTTGAAATTCGATCTCAGTCTGCCTTTTCTAAATATTACTATCAATTAAGTCAGGATCATTTAAGGTCAGCCCTGGAAGAGAAGAAAAAAAACTTTGCTTGTGGTCTGCAGGCCCTCTTTCTAGGGAGGAAATAATGCTTTCTCATTTCAATCCCGTGGTAATCATCTCTTTATTTGTCTGTCTTCTTCATGCTAAACTGTGAACTCTTCCAGGGCAGGGACCGAATTCCCCAAAGGGAGGTAAATGAGAGTAAGTATCTCAAGGGATTGGAGATTCCGGCACTGTATCTGCACACCTGCATCACTTTCTTCTCCTTGGCAAAGTCAGACCTTCAACTTGAAAGCGTTTAGATTTTTGGCTTCCTGGAAGCCGTGCTGGAATAACTTCCAGTTTGGCAAGTGCTTCATTTGCTTCACCTCTGGACCCAGCCAAGCAACTCCAACAATCTCCCTGTGGTGTTTGGCTGTGTTACTACTGAGCACAGTGCAGTTAGTGTCTGCTCTTTAAATAACACTAAGGCCGATGTTTCTGGTTTATGAGCATTTGGGGAATAAAATAAGTACCCTTGACAGCTGCGTTTGAGCTGAGTTTTGATGATGAGCTGGACTAGAATGAGCCTGCCTTTGGAGTAGGACACGTGGCCCCATCTGCTTAGGGTTGATTATGAATAACTGATCACGAGTGACCAGACTGAAGTCATGCCCTGATAACAACGCTGTTAAAAGTAGCAGATAGCCCTTCTTAAAAAATATTAGAGATAAATAATATCTCTTTGAATGCCTGGTCTGGTAATTAGAAGCCAGCTTACATGTTTCCAATTAAAGTGATTCTTCTTTCTTGGTTGCAGTAGTGGTAAGAAAAAAAAGGAAAGCTGAGGAAAAAAGAGCAAATCATTGAGGTAAAGATATTTTAAATATAAACAAATGATTTCAGATCAGTAGTAAATATTTAGCCATTTTCTTTTTAACTTCAATATCAATATGTCAATGATCATGAAATGTAGCTAAGAAGCTGGAAAAAAATAGGTGGGAAGGAAGGATGGAAGGAAGGGCGAAGGGAGAAAGGGAGGGAGGGTGAAAGAAAGTAGCTTTTGTGCTTTTTCAGGCTTACATGCTGGTTTTGTTCTTCTCAATACTATAGTATTAAAAATATAATGTGAAAATTCACATGAATTAAGACATGCTCATTATGCCACCACAACCCAGGTATGAGAGAAAGTTTGATAAAGATTAGTTATGACACAGAAATAGAATTAGAAATCTAGGTGAATTATATTTTTATCAGCTTTACAAACTCAACAGGAAAAAATTAAATCAACCAAACCAGTAATTGATGGGCATGTCTTTTAAAGACACACCAATAAATTTAAACTTCCTGTACTCAGTTTGATGGTAGTGTTTTTTTCTCCTAATATTTCCAGTATCTGTGACTTTGAGCCGAGTTGCATGTTGTCAGTCTACTTAAGTACATTTTAATAAAAGTACTACTCTCTGAATTACACCATAGTATTTTTTTACATAGTGTCTGAGTGTATGCTTAGTACTTGAGTGTTAACAGTTGATTTAGAAAACTACTTTTCAAGCTTTGGATTTGGGTCATGTATACAACAATTTGACAGCATTAGCTTCACTTGGTAATAAGATGTAATTCTTTTTTAATTTCCTAGCATTACAAAAAAGCAGAAGCACTCAAATATCTCCAACAAAAGTCTTTGCTCATGGGCACTTGTGTTCTAATACATACTTGTGCTTAAAAATATTAAGTCAGCCAAGCTCGGTAGCTCAGCCTGTAATCCTAGCACTTTGGGAGGCCAAGGTGAATGGATTGCCTGAACCCGTGGGTCTGAGACCAGCCCGGGTAAGTTGGCAAGACCTTGTCTCTGCAATAAATCAAAAATTAGCCGGGCGTGGTAGCGCATGCCTGTAGTTCTGGCTACTTAGAAGACTGAGGGGGAAAGATGGCAGGACTCCAGCAGGTCAAGGCTGCAGTGGCCGTGATCGTGCCACTGCACTCCAGCCTGGGCAATGGAGTGAAACCCCAACACACATACACACACACACACACACACACACACACACACACACACACACACACACAAATTAATAGTCATCAGGTTCTCATAAAGTTCATCACCATAAGTTTATTTATCTTCATCATTAATCTTATATGAATACTGAAGATTAAGGAGGTATTATTGAAGTATAATTAAGATGTCTTGTGTCAACAGATTCCCAGCTGAAAACAGTTAAATATAACTATAGGTTTCTAAAGAGAGCATGGATTTTGAAAAAATAGTAAGACAGCTAAGATGTGGGTGAAGGAAATTGCTTCCTATAAACCCCCAACAAATTAGGAATTTAATTATGACACAGTCTGTGACACAGAATAGAGAAGAACAAGGATACCACAGTCACCTACTACCCAGACCCATTACTCTGAGCAGGAAGAGCTAGGAGGAGAGAACACATCTACGCCATCAACAACAACATTCCCACACACATTTCTAAGAGAGATTCTTTTGTTTCATTTTTTTATTTTAAATACGTGGGGTACAATTCAGTTTTGGGTAGACAAATGTTCATTAGGCAAGTACCCTTGTTGACGAGATGAGCCCCCCCTTCCCCTAGCAGTTTCCCACTACTGCCTATCCCGCCCCTCTCTCCCTTGGCAGTTTCCCATTAATCCCTTTCTTATAGTATTACAATAGCTGTTCAAGGTCTGCTTATGAGAGAGAACACGTGATACTTGGATCTTTGTGTCTGTGATAGATCACTCAGTATTATAGCCTCTAAGTCCATCCAAGTTGCTGGGAAGTTCAATTTTGTCCTTTATGGCTATATAATATTCCATCGTGTATATGTACCTCATTTTTTATCCAGTCCTCTTTCGTTGGGCAGCATGGTTCAAGATAACTTCTACAGTAGAAAAGACACACACCAAATTTGTGTTGCTCCTTAAAATATGTGCATTTTAAACTTTTTGTTCAGAATTGAGTGGACCTGGTAAAGCAAAAAGTAAATTTGACCACTGATATTGTGAGCATTTACCTAAATATGTGAGCATTTCCCTAAGTGAATAAAACAACCTGTTATGGAAACCACTAATGGTATCTAGTAATCTCTTATAGCTCTACTACTGTCATTGAATAGTCACAATGCCATAACAAGTCAAAATGAGGATCGGTCACCTGAGAATGTGAGAAAGCACGCTCACTTGTTAAATTGCTTGCTGAAAGTTAAGTGAAATCAGAATCTGTGGGCTCTTGGTCAAATTCTAAGAAGCCAAAAGGTCTGTGCTGACCAACTGCTCTTCTTGCTTGACTCTCCCATTTGGGTCAGAGAATCCTGTACACCTGAGCGGCCCAGCTGAAATGCCACTTCCTCCAGGAAACCTTCTCTGAGGACCACTACTTTATCTGGTTGGAGCCACCCTTGAAATGCCCCAAGGTGGTCTCTGAAAGTTCACTTTCTCTTTTTACACTATACTTTGTGGCACACATCCCAGCAGTCCTGTCCCTACAGAATGGACTGTCTCTTTATTTTCAAACTACCACAACTCTAATAAATTAAAAAATCTCAATAGCGGGCTGGGATCGGTGGCTCAGCCTGTAATCCCAGCACATTGGTAGGCCAAGGCGAGTGGATTGCCCAAGCCCGTGGGTTCGAAACCAACCTGGGCAACTTGGCGAGACCTCATCTCTACAATAAATCAAAAATGAGCCAGGTGTGGTAGTGCATGCCTGTAGTTCTGTCTACTTGGAAGGCTGAGGTGGAAGGATCACCAGAACCAAGCAGGTTGACCCTGGGGTGGCCATGAGTGTGCGTGCCACTGTACTCCAGCCTGGACGACAGTGTCAGTCTCGGACTCAAAAAAAAAAAAAAAATCTCAGTAGCTACCTGGTCCACAGGGCTTGCCATGTGCCATGCACCAGCCTAGGTACGATATGAACTCACATCTCATAACGTTCCTGACTAAAGTTGGTCGTGTTTTTATTCCTATTTTTTAAATGCAGAAACTGAAGCACAGTAAGGTTGGGTAACTTGTCCCAGGTCACAGAAGTGGCACGTGTCTTTCACACTCGAGTCAATCACATTTCGTGATCCACCATGCCTGGATTTTATATGTGACCAACCAACCAAAATTAGTCAGTAAGAGTTTAGTGAAGTTCTTTCATCTTTAACAATGTATTCGTGTGTGTGGTGTGTGTGTGTGTGTGTGTGTGTGTGTGTGTGTGTGTGTGTGTGTGTGTGTGTGTGTATGAAACCCATACTTAGCTTCACACAATCCAAAGTAGTTTTTAGAGTGTTAAGTCTTAGAACCAGACTAAGTTCTGGGGGTGAGCCTAGGATAGGTAGCCTGGGGCCCACCCAATTTGTGCCTAACAACACAATGTGATGCTGTGAGTCACCAGAAGCACTGGGGTTTACTCCAGTCCTGGCATAAACGTTGGCACTAGATCTGACTATGTATTTGGCTAATCAGAAAAAAGGGAACGTTTTAGTTTCTTTTTTCTCTTTTCCTCTTAGTATATTGATTCTGTTTACTTGCACAGTAGCAGAATAGATATATTTAGTTCATTTTTTATTCATTTTCTATTGCAGTCAGAACACATCACCACAATCTTAGACAATGCAACACAAATGCGTGATCTTGAGGTTTGTAGGTGAGAAGTCCGAGTGGGCTCAGCTGGTTTCTTTGCTCCACATTTTTACAAAGCTGAAGTCAAGGGGTCAGCGGGCCTGTTAGATGCCTTCCACACTCTTGGCTCATGGCTCCCTTCTGCTATCTTAAAGTCAATGGTGGGTTGAGCCCCTTTCACACTTCAGATCTCTCCAAGCTACCCTTGTGCCTCAGCACTCTGACTGACTCCTCGGGCTTCCTCTTTGTCATTTAAAGTCTAATTGCCTGAGCCCGTGGGTTCGAGACCCGCCTGGGCAGGCGAGACCTCATCTCTACAATAAATCAAAAAATTAGCCAGGCATGGTAGCACACGCCTGTAGTTCCAGCTACTTGGAAGGCTGAGGCGGAAGGATCGCCAGAGCCCAGCAGGTAGAGGCTGCGGTGACTGGGAGCAGCCACTGCACTCCAGTCTGGGTGATAGAGTGAGACTCCAACTCAAAAAAAAAAAAAAAAAAAAGTCTCGTAAAATGACACTGTATCCATCCGGATAATCCAGGATAATCTCCCTATCTTAAGGATAGCTGATTGGGAAGCTTAATTCCATCTGAAAAGTCCCCTCAGAGAAGTATCTATATTAGATTTTGATTGAATAAGCAGGGGAACGCTGGAGCATACTTAGAATTCTGCCAGTTACCCATGTTGACCCCCCCAAAAGAGAAACCTGAAAATCTTCCCTTATCCAGAGTTAAGAAATTTTGAGATTTAATTTTTTACTCCACATTCTGTATTTTCCAGCTTAATAGCTAGTTACCTATTTATAAAAAAAAATTAAAACAAAGAGGTCAGGTCGTTATAGTTCTGATTTAAAATATGCATTAATCAGCAAGTGTATTATTTTATATGACATCCTTCTATAATCCGTAAATATACTAATTGAATTGAATGATCTGAAATATATGTGAATGTATTAACTGATTTGGATATGATAGTAAACTATATATGTTTACATTAAAGTAGTTTCAGAGAATTATGGACACCTGACAATTATGAATATCATTCTCTTTAATAAAAATATTAGAGAAGTTACAAAAATATAGCACTTCACTTTTGCTAGTTTTTTTTCTTTGATAAAGTCACCTATCAAAATAATGTCAGCCAGGCTCAGTGGCTCATGCATGTAATCCTAATACCTTGGGAGGCCAAGACAGGAGGATTGCTTGGCTCCAGAAATTCAAGACCAGCCTAGGTAGCATAGCGAGACTTATCTTTACAAAAAAATGAGAAATTAGTGGGGCATGGTGGCAGGCCCGTAGCCCCAGCTACTTGAGAGGCTGAGGCAGAAGGATAGCTTGAGACCCTTGGTCGAGGCTGCAGTGAGCCATGATCGGTGCTAATGTACTCCAGCCTGGGCAACAGAGTAAGACCAAAGCAAAGTCAACATCATGAATAAATTTTGCTTCACATTACACATGCGTCATAACAATACATGCTGGCAGAGATGTAACATAGGCAGTGGAAAATATGTTCCTTAGAGACAAGCTACATTAGATAAAATATGCAATTGGTCACAGTTGCATCGTGCTAATGAATAGTTTAAAGATTTAAGAATTTCATGTATTCTGAAGAAAGAATCAAGTGTCTCCAAAATCATTTTTTACAACATAGGGCACGAAGTAGTGTCTCCTTGACTTCACTGGATGAGCAAATTAATGAATGAGATTTGGTGATGGTGGTAGGAAGGTTACTAATTTGCTCCGTGAAACAAATGATGAAATGATCCAAGAATTAACCATTGTCCTCTCATTTATGAAAGAAACTTATAATTAGACATACGTTATCTAAAGGTCCCTTTTAACTTCATAATCTAAAATCGTAATTGACGCTGATTTTCATTCTGTTTTCATTGTTTCATCCATGTTATTCACAAATGTCCACACATATCAAAAACGTAAATAGAATTTTTACTTTGGAAAAATTTGAAACCAGTTAAATCAGAATTGGCATATGATTTTTATCAAGAGCACGAGAGATGCAATTTTGATTCCAGCAACAGTTATAAGTCCAAAATGCTAGGCATTATCAAGAAATTCATCAACAGTCCTGAAGGGAAGACGGAGGCATTATGATGAGAGAAAAAATTGGTATGGTATTTCTGATAGTTTCCTGAAGTTGTGACCTTAGGCAAAGCACTTTGCTTTTCTGTGGAAAGCAAAACAAAGGAAAGTGAAGGCAAAGCATTCCACTTGCTTAACCTGTAAAAGAGAGAGGGCTCCCCTAATGAAATGGCATTTCATCTAAACAATCAACCTCTCTGTGCTGTGGTATGCGGCTGTTTCCAAAGACTAGAGCCATGTGGGAAGTGGGAGGCAACCCACACCAAGTTGTTAGGAGTGGCCACAGGCATTGGCTCGCTCTATCTATCTATCTATCTATCTATCTATCTATCTATCTATCTATCAATTTTCCATTGATAGTATGTAGTTTCTGTGAATTGAATGGCACTGTGCACCTAGATCATTAGAGAAAGTGTCAACCCTTTAAAAATCTCCAGCAATTATTCTGCAGTGTCAGATCTTCAGTGTTCATGTTTCCTCTCCTCTGACATTTCCACTGCTCCAACCAAAGGCCGTTTCCTCTTGGTCTGTCAACAGTGGAAATTGAAAACAGCTGCTCATCAATCCTTTGGATAATAGGTTTCATGTGCATATCTTGCAATCCCGTCTTTAAGGCCAGCTTCAACACCTGAAGAGGTCAGGGAGGAGAAGAATTTTCCAAGATGGAAGAGGCCATAGCAGTCATCAGATCCAGCTTTCAACAAAGCAAGAGAACCATTTGTGGCCTCCCTTGGGCCATCCTTAGCCTCTGCACAACCGCTTCCAAAACAGGGGATTCGTGATACCTATGGCAGTACGTTTCTTGTTAGATCACTTGAATTGTTAGAAACATCATTCCTATATTTCACTGGAGTCTTTCTATAGTTTCTGCACGCCCTTATTCTGTTATCTAGAATCAAATCGTATTAACAGTTATTCACTTCTGAGAGTTTTCCTGGTCTTTCAAATGGTTTGCTCTAGTTTAAATATTACCATTTCTTCAAATGAAATGGTTTACATTGATCTTACTGTCCTTTTTATTAATTTCTACTTGCTCTCTGTCATGTGAATACCCCTCTTTTTATAAATGATGAAAGTAATAAAACACTGTACACAGTTTGGTAAAAATAAATGACATACTATCACAGGCAAAAACACAGCTGAATCTCATAAACAGACTATTCTGTAAAATAAGTAGGACACAAAAGAATACAGCATATTTCCCTCTATATAAATTCAAAACCAAGTTGTTTAGGAATGCATTCATAGATGATATAGCTATTAATATAAAGTCAGTTAATTATTCTTATAAATGTTTTGATAGAGTTGATCTTTTGAGGAAGAATGAAAGTGTGATTAAGGACAGGCTGGGCACAGGGATATTTTGGCATGTCAGCAATGATCATCACCTTCGTGACGAAGAAATAGACTGCCACTAAAAAAAAAGTAGTGTTTTAACTCTTTCATCTGATCCTTTTGGTATACGCCTCCATATTCTAAACAACGTATTCATATTACTTTGTTCTGTGGCTTTCAGCATTATCTACTGACTTCCCACGACAGAAGGTGAAGATTTCTCTCTCTTTCACTACACATCACCACCCACACTACATACACGCATTTCTGTCTTCACAATCTCCCCGTGTAGTTATGTTACAATTGTGGTTATAAATATTTATTGTTTACATTATCGTGACAGTGAATGCAATAATCACATCTGAGTGATGCAGTATCTTATCCTCTGAAAATCTTTTTGTTTTCCTTGAAGTTAGTAATTTCTTTTGCTTGTTTATATACTTGGTTTTTAATGACCTTTTCTTTCCCAGATGTATAAACCTCCTCTCAATTTATCTAGTACATGCTGTATTTATTTGGTTAACAACTCTTTAAGAAATCTTTCTGGGCCAGGCACGGTGGCTCAAGCCTGTAATCCCAGCACTTTGGGAGGCCGAGGCAAGAGGATTGCTTGAGTCCAGGGGTTCGAGATCAGCCTGGGCAACTTGGTGAGACCTCATCTCTACAATAAATCAAAAAAATTAGCCAGGCATGGTGGTACATGCCTATAGTTCCAGTTACTTGAAAGACTGAGGCAGAAGGATCGCCTGAGCCCAGCAGGTTGAGGTTGCGGTGGCCATGAGAATGCCACTGCACTCCAGCCTGGGCAACAGAATAAGACTCCAACTCAAAAAAGAAAAAGAAAAGAAAAAGAAAAAAAGAAGTCTTTCCCATAACTTCTGACTGTCTCTAATTAGACCTGGATGCTTACTCAGGACTCATTGTAGGAAATACTTTTACTTCTCTCTTTGGTTGACATTCCACTTCCTGGATCTCATGACTTCCTTCTTTCTCTTCCATATTTTGTTAGAACATATTCCTTTGTAACTCTCTATAAAGGAGGTGTGTGAAAATTTGTTTAAGCTTTTGAATGTCCAAAAAATGTCTTTACTCTGCCTTCTTATTTAATTGATGGTTTTCATAAGTATAGGACTCTAATATTAGAAGTCATTTTTCCTCAGAATTTGGAAAGCATTGCTTCACTGTCTGCCAGTTTCCATCATTGCTATCGAGAAGTTTGATATCAATCAAACTACTGAACTTTCATATGTATTCTTATAATTTTCTCTCTGAAAAATATTTTGATCGTCTCTTTGTCCCCACTACTATGAGATTTCCTGATGATGTGTCTTGCTGTACACCTACTTTCATCCACTACATCTGGATTACTCTGCAAGTCCCTTCAATCTGAAGACTTAAAAGTCTTTCAGTTCTGGGACGTTGTCTTGAATGTCTTCTTTAATAGTTCCCTACCTTCTGTCCTCCCAATAATTCCTCCTTTCTCAAAATAAGAAAAGAAAAAAATTTAAAAAGAAAATAAATAAAAATGAAAAAATAACTCCCTCTCCTATATTTTCAAACTTCTTTCTTCTTAGATTATTCTGAAACTTATGGGATGATTGTTTAATTGTCTTATATTTTCTCTCCATTTCCCATACTTGGTTTTCTTTGCTCTGCTTTGTGAGTGATTTTTCAACTTCATCTCCCAGTCATCCTATTGAGGTTTCCATTTCTGTGTTTATATTTTTAAATTTCAGGAGAACTTATCTTGATCCATGATTGCTGTTTTCTGTGTAGCATCCCATTCTTGTCTTCTCAATGAAATAGCTTCCCTTTCTCTCTCTGATAATAGTTATTTTATTTTTTTAAGTTACCTTTCTTCTGTATTGTCTTTACTTCCTCCAAATTGCTTTTTTCTCCCCTTCTGATTTGGTCTCTGTCTTTCATTTTTTCGTGATTTCTGATCAGGCACCGAAAAGCTGATTGGAAGCTCTACAAAAGAGAACAGGGCTAGTCCATTGTGGGTGTCACAGTTGGGAGCTCTAGCTGAACCAATTCATGGAGAAACTCCAAAGTTAATACCTTTAGATCTTTTTCCCATGGTTGATTTAGCTTGACAGAGAAGAATTTCCTAATCTCTGCCTGGAGCAAAGAAACCAGACCCTTTGTCTGGGGAAAGAAGATTGGAGGTGATAGATAGTAAGGGAGTCTCAGTGTTCCATATGTGTACACTTTCATGTAATTCCTGTGCTTTCAACAGAGAACTCTGCTCTCAGCTCTACCAGGAAGCCTCCTGTTCAGCCAGAGACCCATTATTTTATCCTCCCCAGAGACTAACATCCAGTCTTCTATCGTAGCAGGAAGGGAATCTGGGAGTTACCAACTTCTTAAAAATGTTTTCATGAAATCTTCCAGGTTTGCCTCCACTTTCAGTCACCTTTCAGGGGTACTTGGTGCTGCCAGTCCAAAATTGGAGGAGTTTGTCCAATGTAAACCGGGGTTTCTCAGCTTTTCCACAGCCAGCCAAGATTCAACTTTCTTGGGTGTGCTAAACCAGTAACTGTCCGCCCTCTTGCTTTCTACTTCACAGGTGTCTTCTCTTCCATTTTCTCTTCCCTTGTGAGTATGTGTTTCTATATGTATGTGTGCTTGTATGTGTGTGCATATATAATTTGTCATAATCCAATTTATTATAAATTTGGCAAAACACATGCCATCCCAATTAGACACTACTCATTTTGTCTCATGTACTTCCTCAAGACAATTTTTTCTATATTTCATGTATTCCAAACTATTTCTTGAAAAAATTGTAGGCATATGTTATTTTTAATTTTAATCTTTTTAAAATCCATTATTCACCCTTTTAAGGTAATTTGGAAATTCAACTGTGGTACAAATGACAATAATTTTTTTAAAAAGAACTATTTTGACTGGGCTCTTTGACTCAGCCTGTAATCCCAGCACTTTGGGAGGCCAAGGCAAGGTAGATTGCCGGAGCTCGCGGGTTCAGTACCAGTGTAGGCAACTTGGTGAGACCTCATCTCTACAATAAAACAAAAAATTAGCTGGGCATGGTAGCTGAGTCGTAGTGTGGAAGGCTGAGGCAAAAGGATCACCTGAGCCCAATAGGTCGACACTGGGGTGGCCGCGAGTGTGCCACTGCACTCCAACCTGGGCGACAAAGTGAGACTCCAACTCAAAAGAAAAATAAGTAATAAAAAATAAAATAACTGTTTTAAGTACATCAGACACTGTACTAGATCAAAGTAACATGTACCCTTCATAGTTTAGTGTTATCTGTGCATCTGTTAACCATGTTCTTGGTCTTCATTTAAGTCATGGGCTTAGCCTGGACTGATGGCCTATTTTTGTAGATAGTTTTATTGGAGTACAGTCATGCTCATTTGTCTACATATTATCCATGGCTGGTTTTACATACTACAGTGACAGAGATGAGTTGTTGCAACAGAGACCATATGACCTGCAAAGCCTAGCCACTCTTTGGCTTCTTCCAGAAAAAGTCTGCCAAAAAGTTATTGATAAAAACAAACACGAAAGCCTATATCTAAACTCAATGGTAACAAATCTCTGCAAAGGCTGACATTAATTTATTTACCAGTATAGTCAAACAATTAGCAACATGTCTATTTAACACCTGACTTTTTGGTTACACATGTCAAATCCATATGCTAAAAACATAAAAACTAATGCAGACTTTGAGTGAATTGTTTTATAAACTAAGAAATCCCCTATCACTTGTCATTCAAGCAGCGATAACATTCAAACACAAAAGAATCAGTGTAGAAGATACTCATGGGCAGGATTCCTGAAATCTGTACATGGATTCTAAGGAAGTCTAAGAATTCCAAAATGAGTTCTAAGGACTTCCAGTCTTGTGAAAGGAAAAAAAAAAACAAAAACAAAGATTAAGGCTAACAAGTTAGTGAAATAATGTTTACCCCCCCCCTTGGAGACTTACAGCATATTATTAGCACATGAAAGATTTAGAGAAGTCCTGCAAAAGAAAAATCTGGATAACTTTTTTTATGTAAAGGTTACACATTTACCCATTCAAAATCCCTTCTAGTTCTGAGACTCTGAAAGTCCCTCTTACCTGCATTTATATTATGGGAAACATTGTCAAATACTTTGCTGATATCATTGGTGCTAGCCAAAATGATTAACGATGTTTTTCATGGTTTTCAGAAACTTCAATAACTATGGTTCTCTGGGTGTGACAGACGTTTTTCCTGGAAGCGAGTCCAAAAGAAGCCGAACAGTTGACAAAGACAGAGGCAGTGCACTAAGACAAATGGTGTAGTCATGTATTGCCTCCCCCTCCTGTATCCTGAGCCCAACAGATAAGAATGAAGAGAAGATAAAAATGACAGTCCTTCAGCTGGGGAAAAATGAGATCACCCTCACCTGCTGGAATCAACCGGAATGCTCTGCGCAGCAACCAGGAAGCAGATAGCAGGACAGTCCCTCAGCGGGGATACAGTTGAGCTCATCTGTTTACTCTTCAACATTATTTACCTCTGCCGTTATTCTCTAATTGAGCATATAAATCTGTTGAGGGCCAGTGATAGATGACAGTTCTGCCACGAAGTTTTCTCTGTCATGTCTGCATTCTGATCACCTTTCTTCCTACCAGTCACTGGTTATTCTGTCATTAATAAAAAATAACTTTTTCAGCACTACCTCATGCTTCAGCTTATTTAGTAACAACAAAATATTATCAACTGTACACTTCCACTCACGATACACTTTGTATACAGTAAAAGCTATCCCTACAAAGCTATTTCATTTCACACAAAGCATGAAGTTAGAAAGGTCCCAATGAATGAAGATCCTCTCTATTTTCATAAACTTACAATCATTTACTGCCTAATGCCTTATCTCATTCAAGAGTCAAGGTGTATTGTCATTCCCATTTTGCAGGTCAATAAACCAAAGCTCAAAATGATTAAATAACTTGCCAAAGGTCTCAGAACAGGGACAGGATTTAAACTTAGATTTTCCATTGACTAATTCCATGCTCTAACAAACCTTGCTGCCCATCCAAACACTCTTTCTCTAATTCTATCAGTCTAGCAAGTCTATTTTTAAAAATTCTGCTAACAAGAGAAATGAGGTTTGCTTACTATGAATTCTTCTTTGCAAACCAATATGGTTCTACTATCTCTTTGCTTATAAATCACCAATTAAATGTTATATTCAGAGATTTTACCAGGAGGCAGCATCATACTCATTAGTTTGTGGTTTCTAGCTGCTAACACTTTTCTCTCTTTGTTCTGTATGGTGACAATAAGAAGGTGATCAATATGATTTCACAAGTAGCATGGTTTATTGCCATACAAAGAGAATTTTTTTCTTAGGTTCATAACACTTAAAGAGGGGAAGAATACATGAACAATCCATGTGGGAAGTATCTGTAGCATGAGTTCCAAAATTAAGTCAAGGTACTCAATTAGGATGGAAACAGGCTTCTATGGTACGCTGAGGCTTACCTCACACCAAACATAAAAATTAACTTGAAATGGATCATAGATTAAAACTTAAACTATTAAGCTTCTAGTAAAAAAAAAAGAGAGAGAGAGAGAGATAAAATGTATTCATAAAGTTGGGGGTGGAAAAAGACTTTTAGATAAGACATAAATATAAATAGCATAAAAATTATAAATTGGGCTTTATGAAAGTAAAAATTTTTGCTTTTTCAAAGATATTGTTAAGAACATGAAAAGGTAAGCCACAGACTAGAAGAACATAGCCACAGTACATACATTTTACAAAAAAAAACCCCAAAACTCTACCCAGAATATATAAAGAACTCTACAAAGTCAATAATATGAAAACAAAAAAAAACCTTTTTTTTAAATGAACAAAAGATTTCAATGGGTTCGTCACAAAAGAAGATATAGTGATGTGCCAATTAACACATGAAAAAAATACTCAACATCATTAGTCATCAGAGAAATGTAAATTAAAGCTACAATGAGATAACATGACACACACCCACTGGGTTGGCTAAAATTTTGAAGATTGATAGTATTAAGTGTTGGCAAAGATGTGGTACCACTAGGACATTATATATTGCTGTTAGGACATAAAATGATGGAAATAAAATACTTTGGAAAACAGTTTGGCAATTTCTTATAACATTTAACATACACTCACCATATGACCCAGCAATTCAATTCTTAGATATTTACCAAGAAATGAAGATGTATGTTTGATAAAAGTTTGTACTTGACTGTTCAGCGGCTTATTCTCAATAGCAAAAATCTTTTCATTACAGCTGAACAGATAAACAAATTATGGGTACATTCAAATAGTAGGATGCCACTCAACTATGAAACAAATGAACTACTGATGCAAGCAAAAAAATGTGAATGAAGTTAGAATAATTATGCTGAGCAAAAGTAGTCAGATGCAAAAGGGGGCATGCTGTATAATCCCATTTTGCAAAATTCTAGGGAAAGCAAAACCAACATATAACAACATAGCAAATCAGTGCATGCCTGAGGTTTGAGGTACAGGTAGAGATGGACTGAATATGGGGAAAGTTAAATTTTAGAGGTGATTATTGTCAGAACTCATCAAAGTGCACATTTAAAATGGGTGTATTTTATTGTATGCAAATTATACTGCAATAATGTTGATTTCTTTAAAGTATATGTTCAAAAATAGAAAAATGAATCCATAAGTCAGAGTCATTATACCTAGGTAGTAGGACAATGGATGATTTTTTTACTTTCTTATTTTGCTTTTCTATGTCATCTAGTTTTTTCCAAAGGGACAACATATAATGTTAGTAAAAAATTCTAAAAAGAAGACTAAAATAGGTGGCGCATGGTAGCTCACACCTGAAATCCCAGTACTTTGAGAGGCTAAGGTGGGAGGACTGCTTGAGACCAGGAGTTCAAGGCCAGCCTGGGCAACTTAGCCAGACCCTGTCTCTACAATAAATTAAGTCAGTTGTGGTAGTATACACCTGTAGGCCCACCTACTCAAAAAGCTGAGGCAGAAGTATCACCTGAGCCCAGGAGGTTGAGTCTTCAGCGAGCTGAGATTGTCTTTTCTCTTCCCACGTCAGATTTCAGGTGCCTGCCCTGTGCGGGCAGGCATTCCTTCCTCTGTAAGACCCAGGCAGGTAACATAGGGAGTCAGCAATTATGATGACATTTCCTTCTCACAGGGCCTGGCTGTGCTCCTTACTGGTGAGAAAACCCGCTTCTCTTCTGAAGGTCCTAACACAGGCTTCCTGGAAAGAAACTCAAACTCAAACTCATAGGGGAGCACCCTTTTTGAAGTTTTCTGTTCCTACTCCCTTCACTGCTTGAAGTCTTTTCCCCCCCTTGGTTAGCTTCTGCCATTGTTTTTGGATGCTCCAAGGAATTCCTTCACTTATCTAGAAAGTTAGGTGATACAGACATGTTACTTGATCCTTCTCACTTCCTCCTTTTCCCTGAAGGCAGAGCCGTTTGCACTTGCCTCACAGCCCCTTAGTGAGTGTCAGTGCCAAGAGAGTCAAAGAAAGTAACTAGTTCATCCTGTGAGCACGGGAGGTTCCTTCTGGCCCAGGAAGATGGGTCTGATAAACTGCATCAGGGACAGTGGGTGTGTTCTTGGGTAGAGGAAGCAAACTTCTAAAACACCAACAAGCAGGCCAGACATAAGGCAGTTGCAAAGCTTCCGAGTTGGAGTGTCACTCTGTTGCCCAGGATGGAGTGCACTGGCACGCTCATGGCCACCTCAGCATCGACCTGCGGGGCTCATCGATCCTTCCACCTCAGCCTTCCAAGTAGCCAGAACTACTACTGTTATATCTCTGTCGTAGAGGTGAGGTCTCGCCAAGTTGCCCAGGCTGTTCTTGAACCCGTGGGCTCAGGCCACCCTCTCACCTCAGCCTCCCCAATGTGATTTTTTAATCTCAGGCTTTCAACAGATCACCTCAAAGAATTACTGGGATGGTGCCACTTCTTAAAGAATGTGATCGGGGACTTGTTCTCCTTCTTAGCCGTGCTTTCCCTCCTAGGATTGATTAGCAGGGGCACCACAGACAGGGATAACAAACAGGAGACGACAAAGTTCTGGTGGCGCTGACCAGGTGCAGACAGGACTAAAAGCTACCTTCTTGACTCTAAATATATCCCCTGTGTAGTAGAAAGATGAGAAAATATAGTCATCTCTATAGGATTCATAGAATAGTAGATGGAACAGTCGCTAAATATTCTTCAGTTGCTTTAGTTCTTATGGAAAAGGATATGAATTCAAGTCTGGTAGGAAAACTCTATGGCGTTTGAAACGTTCCAGGCCTGCCAAGGTCACTGTCACACTCAGTATTCTAGAAGAACATCTATAAATGATAAAACGGGTCTTTGAGTGGTGGGAGAATCAACCGTTGAGGGCTGCAGTCGGAATTCTCCATGAATGAGTGTTTGGGACTGCACAGGAGATTAATGGGAGAGAGACACAGCACGATCCATGGTTCATGCCAAATTTGAATCAAAAGGTTTGGATAATGCAAGCCTCTCCCCTCTTTTCCTCTGTATTGCCTGTTACATCGAAAGAAACAGCTTTTTAACATGTCCCGTCTATTCTCAGCGTGCAATATGTAGGAACATGCGACTTAAACAGTTGCCGAGCGCTCTTTGAGTCTTTATTGTGTGGACTCTTCCCTTTCAGCTCAATGTCCTTTTGTCTGCAAAAGAAAGAGGCAAAAGCACTTTAATTAAGTGTGTTCAATGAGATTGTCCTTTTAAAGTTCTTAATCAGGTAGAAAATTGAAGAATATATTTATTCATATGAAAATTGTCATTTTGCCTGTAATATATGACTTTAGAAATTAAATAAAATATCTCTGACTCAAGAAGTTCAGTTACATGAGAACAGGAAATTCATTTATTTAAAAAGGAGAGAAATATAGACGCATATAAATTTAAACATCCAAAAATTTTTTTAAGAGCATTGTTGCTTTTAGAGAAGTTTTCTTAGTATTCCAGTAAGTCAGGCTCACCATAATATTATTCAGCTCTCAAGACAGATTAGAATGTTACTACATGAAAATAGAATACAAGTATATGTATGATTTTCCAGCTTTCCTATTTCAATCTGAAACTATTCATTTGGGGAGTGAAAAAATACAGTAAGGTGGTCTTCAGCAGCCTTTCCTAAGAAATAGAAATAAAATTGTGCTTTTTAAAATTGTAATTCATGCATTTCTGAAATTACTGAAGAATATTTGACTCAATTCATCTTGAGATACATAGGCTTGATATGTTGACAACTGAAATGTGTAGTTTTCATTTTCATCAAGTTCATGCATCTTCATTCTGAGTGTGTAATAAGTAGCTATTCTGGAACGGGTTGGCACTTTGGGAAGTGGAAAGAAGGATGACCAAAGAACCTTGAGGCTATGGTGACAATCTGTTACCTCTGTCCAGATAAAGGTATTGGTAGTCTAAGCCCTAGGTATCAGTCATCCGCACAGATATTACCTAGAAGGATCTGTCCAGCGCTAGGATTCTGGATGATTTAATTAAATCATACTTATTGGTGGAGCATAACAGCTACAATGAAAGACAATGAAACTGGCAGATGAAGGATATGCTACAATTAGAGAATACGGTTCACATCCTCAGAAAAATGGGCTTCTTGATGCCAAGCCTATGAATTCATCCAGGGCAGCTTAGGACAAGGCACAAGTTGAGACAAAAGGAGGCCTGCCCGCGACCTCACCCCTTCCTTCTCCCCCACAGAGCTTTTCCCTGGAGAGATAGGCTTGGGAATGCTTATTCTTGATAGGCAACTCATCCTAAATGGAGGTAGCTGAGAGTACATGCTCAGACTCTCCTTTCCAAATGAGTCGTTTGTATCTCTAGGGATGGGAGGATTAAGAGACACAGAAGCAACAGGACGTTTTTCCAGATGGAAGGGCCCGTCAGGACAGATTCAGTCCCTAATATTGTCCTTGAGAAGACTATATTTAAGTGTGTCTTCTATCCACAATTGGGAGTCTGCGATGATTCCAGTTGTGTTGTGTAATCCAGGGATGGAAGCAGGTTTCATCCTGCCTGGTAGATCCAGTTTCTGTGAGAGTCTTCCTGGGGCACTCGTTGGTCAGAATGGTGGGGACATGGATCGCGACGGACTGATGACATCTGCCACGGAAAGGCAGAGAAATAGAGTGACCAAGCACGTGCTGCCAATTCCGTCACGACCCCTGGGCCCTATGAATGGGGCACTGTAATGTCAGAGACCATTCGAGGAAATGGGGGGAGCTGCATAATTTGGAATCCAAATCCTGCCCTTGTGATGGCTTCCCCAAAGCATTTTTTTTTTTTTTTTTTGAGTTGGAGTCTCACTCTGTCACCCAGACTGGAGTGCAGTGGCCGCTCCTGGCCACCGCAGCCTCCACCTGCAGGGCTCCGGCGATCCTTCCGCCTCAGCCTTCCAAGTCGCTGGAACTATAGGCATGCGCTACCACACCCGGCTCATTTTGATTTATTGTAGAGATGAGGTCTCGCCAAGTTGCCCAGGTGGGTCTCGAACCCGCGGGCTCAGGCAATCCACTCACCTCAGCCTCCCAAAGGCGCGGGATGACAGGCTGAGCTACCGAGCCTGGCTCCCAAAGTACTTTTATGAGGTTGTTTCACACTCAAAGTCTTCCCCCATCGCTTACCAGATAAGAGTCAAATACTCAGCCTTCTTCACCAATATTTTCCTCCATATTGCTCTCATGAATCTGCTGAGCCAGTCAATGTGGATTTTGTCTTCTCTCCCCTAAAAGAGACTAACCAACCTCTGAAGAAGCTTTAAGCTCTCACAGAAAGTGTGTCTTAAATGGAGACATGGTTAGGAACCAAGTAATGTGTGAGTCCTTTGAAAGTGATTGCATTTTTCTTTGGAGAGGGTTTGTGGCTTTCATGAGACTTTTCAAAAGGTTGGGAACTCAAAAGAGAAAGATCTCTCCTCATTACAGTCTCTGGCTCAGGTAATAGGACAGTTCATAGTACAAAGCACAATATGCTTTCCTAAAACAGCCTCTGTGTCATAAATACTTTTACCTGGACCATTTGCCATATGGAAACATGGAAAAGGTGCCACCTTTAGTCATAGGAGAAGCAGAGAGATATTTTGCATGTTCTGATCCCTTGAAGGTGTCCCTTTTCCTCGCTTGGCTACAATCCTACCTTCACTTTTCATCACCTATCACTATCATAAGGATCGACCTGACTAACTCTTCAGGCTCCTACAAACACCACAAATCCTACAGGCTAGCTTTTCAAAATATCTAGTGGACTTGTTCACTGAGAATTTCTTTTTTTCTGCTTTTGTAGTAGTCAACCCAAGTGAGCACTTTTCCCAGTGGGGATAAGGGAGTGTTCGAGTTGTACTGAACTCCCTCTAGATCTGAAAGTTCTGGACATGTGGTAGGCACCAGTGGGAGCTTTGACTAAGGCAGAATCTACCTCAAGTTCATGATACCTTCTAGCGGGTCAGAAATGTCTGCTCAGTAAGTGTTTGCTACTGTTCACACATATAATGTTTGACACAAGGAAGAAAGTAAATCACTTTTTATCAATTTCTCCACCTATTTTAGAACTATGAAAAATTCTTAGACTAGCTCTTCACTGAGCTCACTTCTCCAGACATCTCTTCAAAGCGTGGTCTGTAAAAGCAATAACCAAGTTATTGGAGAGAGCTTAAATCTGCACTTTTCTCCTCATCTGTTTTCTAAAATTTCCTATTTTCCACTTAGCTATAAAGATTACTAGAAGAACTCTTACTATAACATTTTGCACTTCTTTGTATATAATACCTAAAAACAAAGGAAAACAAAACAAAACATTGTCTTAGATTTTTAGGTGATAAAGCTAAGACCTTAGTAACCTCTCTTTAATCTACCATTATAAAGTACTCAATTCTGGGGGGAAAAAACCTGAAGAAATGTTTTATTCCATTTAAATTAAGAGAAATATCGGGGGTAAATGAAGATATAAAGGTGAAACTTTATTCAAATTGTTTTCCCAGATTGTCTGATTCTCTCCTTCCTCTTACTTTCTTGATTTTATATGACATTTTCCTTTAAAACCAAATCTTAGTTTATAAAGGGAGTATGCCAAAACTGTAGTTCATGGGTTTCTCCATTTCTGTTTCCTCTGTCTTTTCCCTCTTGCTCTTTAGTTCCTCCTCTGACCAACTCACTCTAAAAAATTATTTAGTTTTTCAATTCCTTGGTCATTATAATTGTTTTAAAATATCTAAAAGGCTTTTTCTTATAAGTACTCTAGAGGAGTCCACCAAACATTCTCCAGCTATGCTCAGGAGAGAAGAACATTGGTTATGTTGCTTGGCCAGATGGATTCCTTTCTCACTCACCTCATGAACAGGGAGAGAATTACTCCCAACCACTTTCCAGAATACAGGGCTACTGTCTAAGCTCATCCTGATAAAGGTTTCAGGAACTTACTCTCAGCTACATGTGGAAGAGACAAAGTCAATTTTGTACCAAGCAGAGTTGATCGTTTCTGTGGAAGTTTCTCTGCACCTCTCCCCCCATCCTGCTCCATGCACACACATCCCTGGCCAAACCCCCAATGCCACTTGGACTTGTCATTTAGCACTTGAAAGGTTCCAAGGGAGTATCGTCTACCCTACATTCACAGGATTGCATCTAGTAATAACTTCCTCACGTCAAACAAGCAAGTCAGGCACAGTTGAACTTGGAAAATGTTCAAATCAGAACCCTTTCACTCTATGCTGATGTCTTTAAAATCTCACTTGAAGCCGGGCTCAGTGGCTCAGCCTGTAATCCCCCACCTTTGGGAGGCTGAGGTGAGTGGATTGCCTGAGCCCGCGGGTTCGAGACCTGCCTGGTCAACTTGGCAAGACCTCATCTCTACAATAAATCATAAATGAGCCGGGTGTGGTAGCACGCATCTGTAGTTCCAGCTACTTGGAAGGCTGAGGGGGAAGGATCGCCGGAGACCAGCAGGTCGAGGCTGCGGTGGCTGGGAGCGGCCACTGCACTCCAGTCTGGGTGACAGAGTGTGACTCCAACTCAAAAAAAAAAAAAAAAAAATCTCACTTGAATCAAATTCGTGAATTTTCAGTCACAGCAGTTATACATTCTCTTTTCTCAAAATCATGCCTTATAAAAAAGAATTTGTATTCCTTAACTAGATAAAATAGGTAATAAATTAATTTGCTTGCTTACAAAGTTTATGTCAGTGTGCTGGATTATGCTAATAATTGCTATTCACTAGAGATGTCGATGGGTTAAGCAAATGCTCCTCTTCTGTTTTCATTTCGATGGTTTAGCAAAAAAAAAAAAAAAATCAGTTGAGAGGTCTTGAGTTACACTCAAATAACAGAAAAAATATTTCCAAGGGATTTAATAGTAGAAATGTTGATGTACATTCTTAGCTAAAAAGAATCCACTTATGAAAATATTTTTAGTGGCCTATGAAGCGTCATTAAGTTTAGAAGAATACTCTTGGATAAAATTGAAGTATCACATTGCAATGCATAACTTCGTTTATATGATTGTCATTGCACTGATTCTCAAATCAGCATGTCTACTAAAGAAAAAAGAAATTCCCTTAGTTATAAGACCTTCTTAGAACTTAATCTTTATTTTCATATCTGCATACCTTTTCCAAGCCCACTTAAAGTAGATAGTGACAAAGTAAAGTTGGTCATGAAATGTCCTATTATAAACTGTGCATGTGGCGATGAGGGTGAAGTTTTAAATTCCTCTCCACAGTTACTTGAATTTGGTTCATTTAAAGATGATGTAATTTTTTAAATAGATGCCAAGTCTGACTAATATCTAGCCAAATGATATTTTTCAGTCTAAAGTGGTATTTACATAAAAGGGTTTGAAATATAAGAATGTGTCTTAAGTCCCATGTTATAAGAGGGAAATTGTAAACATGCTCTGAAGATGTCAACTTAAACTTACAAATGCAGCCCTTCTCAGGCTACTGTGTGTAGCTCAGTATAATTATGGAGTTTTTCTTGGTTCCCCAATATATAGATAAGTTCGATAGCCATGGGAAGGGTGTTTTTGTTTTGTTGTTGTTTTTGAGTCAGTCTCACTGTTGCTTAGGCTGGAGTGTGGCATGCTCAGGGCCACCACAGCCTCTACCGACTGGGCTCAGGCAGTCCTTCCGCCTCAGTCTTCCAAGTAGCTGGAACCATAAGCGTGTGTCACCACCTGCATCTACTTTTTAAAATTTATTGCAGAGATGAGATCTTGTCAAGTTGCCCAGGCTGATCTCAAACTTCTGAGCTCAAACAATCCTGTCACCTCTAATTCCCAAAGTGCTAAGATTATAGGCTTGAGGCACCGTGTCCAGCCTGGGAAGGGTATCTTTAAAATGCTTCATTTCAGAATTGTCTCTAGAAAACAGAAAAATGGTGAATGACTTCCAAGTGATCTGTTGCCTCACCATGTTCAGAATTCAGACACAGTGGTAGAGAATTCTCCAAGTAGCTTATTATAACTCCATCACCATGTAGGGCCCATATTGCTGGGTTAAATAAAGGGATAACAGTAGATATAAGCATTCAATTGTGCCTAATCTATTTTTCTCATTTGCAAACTGAGAAAAAGCAAAAATTTGGTTTTGTGGGTTATTATTATTTGATGTCCATTCTTTAGTAATATGCTCATTGGTTCCCTAATATTGTGATAAAGTTTACTGTAGCTAATGGCAGGAGTGTGTGGACACATGAATGCTATGCAAATCTGTAAAAGCTGCAGCAGTTAATAAGCATCAAGGTTAACACACTAATAAACCCTGTTCTGTTCGATCACATCAGGATCAAGGACATGGTAGTTAAAGACCTTGTGCTTTAAGATCATAGACCTTGGAAACGTTGTGCTTGAAACCATATCAGTGACTACAAGAACAGAAAAACAAACAAGTCGTACACTGGAATAGATTGGAATGCTGAGCATGGTAACGCATCTCAATTCAGTCTGGCAGCAATGAAATGTTTCTTCTCTTCTAATAGAGCCAGTCGTCATCTTTTCATTTCTATTAGAACTAATCAAAACCCTATTCATTTGACCAACATGATATATGTAAGATCTGCTCATACATTGGTTGGTGAGACAAATTTTCAAGTTCCCAAATCTCTAAATACAGGCCTTTTGTGTCCTGCAAATGTGTTAAATTTAGCTTTGTCTCTTACTTGCTTTTGTATTCTTAAGAACACTTGTTCTGTGACACATATTTGTCTAGTCAGAATTTGATGTGCTTGTCCTCTCTGTGTAGACAGAAAACGTGGAGCATGAAGACACCTCACTGATACCTGTTTTCCTTCAAGCAAGTCTTAACTCTGAAACCTCTCTGAACTATTGCCCAAGTATAAATAATGGTTAATATTCATAAGATTGTTGTTATAACCAAATGAATTCAAAATTCAGAAACACTTTGTTAAGTGTTTATAAATGTTAGTTATTATTATTTGGGGTGTGTGTGTGTGTGTGTGTGTGTGTGTGTGTGTGTGTGTGTGTATACATGTACTGTATTTTTCTTTCAATTCTATCACAGAATGAAAAATCACTACTGCAGTAATAGAGATTGTTAAGATACTTATGGATTTTTAAATGCCCCTTTAAAAAAATTAAGAAAAATAAAGCATTAAATGGGACTCTGGATAGTTACCAAAAGTGAGAGAAAGTAAATCTTACCAGAATCTCTACATTACTACTTCCAACTATTGTTTCCGTATTGACAAATAATCTACCATTCAGAATTTTATTTGTTTTATATTGAGTCCAGGATATAAGCAGTCTATTTCTCACCAGTTAAAGAGTAGTAAGTAGCTGGAACTGAGGTATGTATTAATCCTTTGTAATATAAATTAATGCAAGCCAAGTGGTAATATTTTAAAGATTATTATCAGGTAAAAAAAATTAGCATTCCTTGTCACTTCTTTAAAACAAGAGACTGTCAGTTAGAAAGAAAAAAAATCCATTGAACTAAATAAAAAATCCATTGAAATAACTCCTGAATCTGAAGATACTACGATTCTGACCCTATTACGTGCTGTAGAAAATTACAACATCATGGTCATTGGATAATTATTATTGTCTTAAAAAATCCTTAATATATCTAATAAAGTATTCTTTGAGGAGGAAAATTTTACTGATCTAATAAATAAAAGAGATTTTCGGACTAAACAAGAAAAATATTAGAGATTTAAAATTATCTCAAATTGGCCGGACTTGGTGGCTCAGCCTGTAATGCCAGCATTTTGAGAGGTCGAGGCGTGTGCATTGCCTGAGCCCATGGGTTCGAGACCAGCCCGGGCAACTTGGTGAGACCTCGTCTCTATAATAAATAAACAAATAAAATAGCTGGGCATGGTAGCACGTGCCTGTAGTTCCGGTTATTTGGAAGGCTGAGGCAGAAGGATCGATGGAGCCCAGCAGGTCGATGCCGGGGTGGCCATAAGCATGCCACTGCACTCTAGCCTGGGTGATGGAGTGAGATTCCAACTAAGAAAAAAAAATTATCTCAAATTTAAAACCTCAAAAATTATCTTAAAATGAAAATTTCTGATCCTAGAACACTAGACCTCTTAAATTAGAATCTTGGAGGAAGGGGGATCGTTCCCATCTATTTGAATATTTACCAAGTCACTATCTGAAATTATACTTTGAATTTTCCAAGCATATTTCTAAAATGTTTTTCTAGGGAAACACATAAACGCAATTCAAAGAAGCAAAAATAATTTATAGACGACAGGAACTCTTGTCACTTAAAAGAATAAACACTCTCAAAAAGTTGATTAGCTAGAAAAAAATTTCATTTAATAGATATAATTAGACAGCTTTATTTGACTTTTAGAGAATATATGTATCCTTCTTAAACACGCATGGGGATTTATAAATGTCAACATTCAGTGTCACATGGGCTACAGTGGTATCTATAACAAAATGAAGGAACACTTAAAAAAACACTTTAGAAGCCGGGCTCGGTGGCTCAGCCTGTAATCCCGCGCCTTTGGGAGGCTGAGGTGAGTGGATTGCCTGAGCCCGCGGGTTCGAGACCCGCCTGGGCAGGCGAGACCTCATCTCTACAATAAATCAAAAAACCAGCCGGGCGTGGTAGCGTGCGCCTGTAGTTCCGGCTACTCGGAAGGCTGAGGCGGAAGGATCGCCGGAGCCCAGGAGGTCGAGGCTGCGGTGGCCGGGAGCGGCCACTGCACTCCAGTCTGGGCGAA